>NC_069499.1:1303487976-1303794226 GCF_027579735.1 Bombina bombina
GTCTTTTGCTCACACACGTTAGTTAGGATTAGCCCTGTTTATCTCCACTGCCATCCACACAGAGTAACTTTAACCACACCAGACCTACCTCGGACCCATTTGTATATTGAGAAATTTCTACTTTGGACTTAACTTTCTATATTGGGACATTCTTTTGTTAAACCACTTGCTTTTAAATACTGACATCTAAGGTCAGATTGTGCTATTTAACTTTGCCTCTATCTAAAGTGGTGTACATCCTTATTTTGCATATATATTCACAATGACAGAAGTTGACACCATGGAGGGAACTGATGATTTTTATTCCCTGACTTCTATAGAAAATCTTGACAATTTGGAACAATACTTTGAAAATATATTTTCAGAAACTAACTTAGTCAATCCACTGGGAGACAAGTTTTTACAGATGGAGAATCTAATGACAAGGGAAACCATACTCAAATGGGACAAATGGACCATAGAACATTATATAAACCTCAAAATTATACCTAGAGGTCTTAGAATAAGAAAATTTCCATCCTTTGTTGTTGAAGACAGTGATTTTATTGATCGCTGGAATAATTGTTTTACTGAGTGTTCTTTCAAACTGATGTTTTTGATTATAGAATTTAAATATAAACAGTTGTTAAAGGTCAGGGAAGAAATATCCATACTCCAATCAGAATTAGATTTATGCACTTTAGAAAGTAAGTACAAGGACTTTGACACAATGCTTAAAGACACAATTGCCACTTTAAAGAAAGAGTTAACTCTCATTAAACATGGTAAATATTTGAGAGACCAGGCAGACTATAACTCAGGCAAAGTTTATATTTGGCAAAAAAATAATAGAGGCAGATCTAGGAGTAGAGGTCCCAGGCATAATAGAAATAGGAGCTTTGGTAGCAATACTAGCAATGAATCAGACTCAGGTGAAGATAGTGCACCAGATGCTAGTACAAGCAGTACTAATACACCAAAGTCCATACTTAAGAACAATCCTAAAAAAAAACAGTAATTTTTTCTGTTCCATCTACAAGTGAACAACCAGCTCATAAACCTACGGTAAAGAACACTAAAAATAAATACACTACTTCTATTACACCCACTGATTCTCCTGTTTCTGAAACATCTGAATTTGATCAGGTTTTTCAGAACCCTCCAGTGAATCCCGGAAAAGGACGAGGAGGGGGGTATCAAGAGGAGGCATATCACAAAATCAGACAAGATACCAGTTGAGGAGAGGTCGGGGTCACAAAAAATATGTAGTTTAATGAATACTGACACAAAACAAAATAATGTAATCAATCTTAGTGATTATACTCTTAGTGATGTTGAAAATAAAGTTTTGGGATTAGACTTGGGTTTTGTACCTACATCAAAATTCAACTTATTTCAAACTTTGGTTGACGTGAATAGAATGATCAGACAATTAACCCTAAAAAAACATTTTCTCTCATCCACACAAGTGGAGACATCAAATGGGTCTAATAGTAATGATTCAACAGGAGTAAATTCCACAGTGGAGTTCACCTTTGCTGAACTATCAGATATTCAGAGCTTGACAACTCTAGAACATGAAAGTGACATTCGGGATAGAGTGACAAATTCACACACGGGATTCAAACCGAAATCGGTATTTTACCCAATTCACTCAACGGGTGAAATTTTGGTCAATTTTCAAAAAAAAGTCGAACATGATTTAGTGAATTTGTCTCTCAATCCTGAAAGAAGCTCCAAGAATTTATCAGTAAAAGAAAGATTGGCTATTGAGTCTTTAAAGAACAATCCTGATTTGGTAATCAAAACTGCTGTTAAGGGTGGTAGTGTGGTGGTATGGCAAAAAACATCTTATATCAATGAAATTATGAGACAGCTTGAGAATAAAGATGATTATGTTTTACTTAGCCATAACCCCACTGCCACTTTTATAATACAGCTTAAGACACTGTTGGACAACGGTCTAGGGGCTGGTCACTTGGACCAGGATACTTATCATTTCCTTTATGTACAACAACCAATTGTTCCCATATTCCATGTGCTTCCCAAAGTACATAAGTCCTTGGAAGATGTCAGAGGCCGGCCCATAGTATCGGGCACAGGCTCTCTTTGTGAAAAGCTGTCCGAATGGTTGGACAGCATCTTACAACCATTGGTTTTGAAACTTCCGAGTTACTTGCGAGATACCAAACAGGTCCTCCAGAGGTTTGAAGGTTTTCAGTGCAATTATAATGACAGCTGGCTCACAGTAGACGTAGTCTCTTTATATTCCTCAATCCCACATCAAGTGGGTATAAGAGCAATATAATATTTTTTACGTAACTGCACTGATTATACTTCTATCTTTGTTGAATACCTGATTGAGGTAACTGATTTCCTCCTAACCCCTAATTATTTTTCATTCCTAGACAACTATTACCTTCAGGTTCGGGGAACTGCAATGGGGGCGAGATTTGCCCCCTCGTTTGCAAACTTAACTATGGGCTGGTGGGAGTCAATTTTCCTGTACGGCGATCGTAACCCTTTCATCTCATATATTCGATCTTATTATCAGTATATAGATGACTTGCTACTGGTTTGGTCATGAGATGACCGGTTGATAGGGGATTTAATTGATTATCTAAACGATAATCCGTGTGGTCTTCGGTTTACGTATGAGTATAATAGGAACAGAATTAATTTTCTGGACATTACTCTATTATTCAACCATGACAATAAATGTGTGGAGACCACCATATATAGGAAACCCATTTCGGGTAATACCCTTTTACATGGTCACAGTAACCATCCGAAACATGTCCCATATTCAATAATGAAAGGACAGTTAATCAGAACGAAACAAAACTGTAGCAGCCAATCAGACTTTGAATTGCAATGCAAGGATCTCACTAAAAGATTTTTAGAAAGGGGCTACAATAAGAATTTGATACATAAAGCAAAATCAGAGGTTGACACCATCAGTTGAGAGTTTCTTCTTAGAGATAAGTCAGATAGAACAAACAATCTAAATTCTCTACTGACAGAGTAAGTTTTGTAACCCAATATTAATCTGAATATCATCAAATTTGTAGAGTGATTAATAGGCATTTTCTGATGCTTTTGGCAGATGACAGGCTTCAACAGGAAGTACAAAAAGGTTGCAACTTTTCTTATCGAAAAGGTGTCACCTTAGGTAATTTATTGTCACCCAGTGAGCTGAAAAGTGACAAACAGACCAGTTCTTGGCTTCAAGTAAAGGGGATGCACAGATGTGGCTACAGCCAGTGTATCCCATGTACATACATTTATACATTTGAATCACACACGAATGGCAAAGGACATGAACTCGACAATTGTGTAAATTGTAGATCCAAAAATGCAGTGTACATGATTTGGTGCACATGTAATTGTAAACAATACATAGGTTGCACAATAAGTGAAGTCAGGGAGAGGATTAGACAACACCTCTCTGACATCAAAAGGAAAGATGGTTGTTCAGAGCTGGCAAACCACTTTATTCAGGAACACAATAGTGTCAACAAAACACTCAAATGGATGGTGATTGAGGCAGTCAAATTACCCAAACGAGGAGGCAATATGGGGAAATTGCTTTTGAAACACAATGCTTTTTGGATTTTTAACCTTGATACAAGAATACCCAAAGGGTATAATTCCATATTTGACCTTATTAATTTTTGGGAGTAGTTTCAGTAATTATTAAGTACTATTCATTATTATACAGAGAACCTTCTATTTGAATTCTAGTCTCAATTTTGCATTATGCAAGTAATTGTGGAAACATGTATGGTTTTCAGACAATTTTTATCAAATAAGATCAAATATATTCACTAGTGTACCAACATACAAGTTATCCACTATTAAATGCCTTTGAGTATATTCAACAACTAAACTCATTAAAAACTTTTGCCTTTTCTTTTCAAGTTTAATTTCCTGCCATTTTTTGCCTCTTAGTTGACACTGATATCATCTTCAGGGTATTACCATTTCCTTTCCCTGTAGCTTTGCCGTTTTCAATTTCTTTTAATCACTCCTTTCTACATCATGTACATTTAGAGAGTTACATGTGGTAAAATTACTGAGAATGTAAACCTATTTAGTATAAAGATACATACATTTAGTATTTCTTTTCTACATAAGAGTGTTTCTAAGACTTAATCACAGTTTGTGCTTATGTTTTCAGTATAGCTTAATTGATTTTGATTTGCCAGGTAAAATTATTCTATGCTGGGTTATTTTATTTTCCTTATTCCACCTTAAAATCTGATTATTAGGTCTAGTATGGTCAGTCATATGATTTACTTCATCCAATGAGTGAGGGGCAAGCCCTATTTATTTTAGCATTTTTTAACCTGCACTATGCTTATTATTAAGGCTGAGATGCCGAAACATGTAAAGCATAGTTCCTGAGCTTTGCATACCCACTTGTTTTAATTTTGACTGAAATAAAGAACATTTTAATATCTAACCTAAGGAGATGTGCCAGCCTTTTTTCTACATTTGAAGGTATATATATGTGTATATATATATATATATATATATATATTTGATTTTTTACATGTCTATATATGTATACATATGTATTTATGTTTTTATATGTGTGTATATGTCTGTAAATGTCTGTAAATACATATATACACATATAAATACATAAATACAAATGTACACACATTTAAACACACATATATATATATATATATATATATACATACATATAAATATTCAAACATGTGTATGTATGTATCTCTATGTTAAAGCCCTTTGCCTTTTTTTTCTAACTTGAGACTTAGCGGGCAAGATTACATATGCGGCATCGGCCGCAAAAGCCGGCTCCGCCTATTTTTATTCGGATCTAGGATGAGAGCCTATTGGCTTTTCAAATAAGGAATGCAAGGTACCCCAATATTAAACGGGTATTTCGCAGTCAATCTTCAGTGTTCAGCAGACAATCACATGAAGAGGACCCTCCAGCCGCCTCCGCTCCGCCTCCATTCCGCGGAACCGGGATGAAGATTGAAGATGGTTCCGTGCTGGATGAAGATGGAGCCACCTGAAAGAAGACCTTCGCCACCAGACTTCAGTAATGGTAAATACCTATTTTGAGGTTAGTGTTAGGCTTTTTTATTTATTTTTTGGGGTGTTTTTTTTTTTTATAGATTAGCACTTTTTTATTTTCATGGGCACTAAAAAAGCTGATTGCCCTTTTATGGACAATATCCATTCCAATGCCCCTTTAGAGGCAATGGTTTTTTATTTTGGGGGGTTGGCTGTTGTACTGTTAGGAGGGACTTTATCTTTCTTTTTGGTAAAAGAGCTAATTTCTTTAGGGCAATGCCTTACAAAAGGCCCTTTTAAGGGCTATTGGTAGTTTATTGTAAGATTAGGGGGTGTTTTTATTTTGAGGTGGCTTTTTTGTTTTTAAAGGGGTATTAGATTGTTTTCTGTAATCTTAGATTTTTTGTATTTTTTGTAATCTTACATTTTTTTATTTTAATTTAATCCTTTATATGAAATTTTAGTTTTTTTCTTTTGGATAATGTTAGAGTTTTTATTAAGTAATTTTTTTTTTTATTTTTGGTTATTTATTTATTTTTAATTTAAAATCTTTATTTTGTAGAATTTAACGTTACAATAATATTCAATTTGGTTGTACAATGTTTACGATCATAACAATAGCATATACCGGTATATATTTTCAAATACTCATGCTTTCCATTGCTGGGAATGTCTCTGACTCCTCTTCCCTCCCATGGTGAGGTGGGATGTGTTTGTAGAGGTTCGGGTGATAAAATATGTCTTGCACCCCTTGTAGCATTCAAAACTTTATACAGTATCCTTTGGCGGTGGTTTAGGTATGAAGGTCTTCAACTTGTATTGTACAGTTTTTATGCCAAACATTGCAAACAAATAAATCACCCTTCTGTCAGTCTGAGTGCGGTCATGTTTCATACAGTCAATTAGTGTGTTGTAGGGGAGAAACAAGTGTCAGGGGCTGTCAGATTCGAGTACAGTAGGGTCTGGTGAGTAAAGGGGGTAAGGGGTAGGAGAGAGAAAAAATGTATTGGGGGGTAAAGAAGGAAGTAAGGGTAGTGGGTCTTGAGTTTTACTGTTTCCAGAATTCCAGTATTTGTTTGTGGATTTCTACTCTATCAGACCGAAGATAATGATATCTTTCCATCTGCAAGAACAGACTTACTTGATCCTGCCACTCCCCCATCGTAGGGATTGTTGTGGATTTCCAATATCTGGGAATCAACACCTTTATGCTGTTCAGCATCAATATCATGAGTGCATGTTTTGCTTTGTCTTTGAACTTGGGGAGACCCATAAATAGTAGTGTCTCTAATCTGTTAGGTATTAAGGATTCTAGGAGTGCGCTCATTCTAGCTGTTATGTCTTCCAGTAGTGTATATATTCCTGAGCACCTCCACCATATGTGTGTTATAGTACCCCTTTCCCCATAGCCCCACCATCTGCCTGTGGTTTTTGGGTAGATCTTTTGTAATTTGTATGGTGTTAAATACCATCTTGTTAGAAATTTGAGGTTTGTTTCTAGTGTTTTGGCAGATATTGTGGAAGCTTTTGTGATAGTGAAAATTTGTTTCCACTCCTGTGGATTTGCAGTTATGCTCCTTGGCACAAGGAGTTAAGCTCCTTGTGCCAAATGTCATTCCATATGTATTTTTCTATGTGGCTTTGCAGTTTGTGAATGAAGTTATGATGTAGTGAAATAGGGAGAGCTTGCAGAACGTATAGGATTCTGGGGAGAATGTTCATCTTGGTTACGCTTATTCTGCCCAACCAAGAAATGGATTTGTTTTTCCAATTCGACAGATCTCCTATTATGGATTGTAATATGCAGTTATAGTTGGAGTTAAATAGTGTGTTTGGGTCTGGGGAGAGGTTTATTACTAAGTATTTAATTTTTTTGTTTTGGATACGTAAAGCACAGCTCCTCAAGGCCTGTAAAAAGAATGGATACATTCAGTATCTCCAATTTCCTAAGGTTGAGTTGGAAATTCGATACTGCACCGTATTTTGCGAAAACTTCCAAGGCTCTAGGGAGTGAGGTGTGTATGTTTGTGAGCATCATTAAAACATCATTGACATACATAGCCAGTTTGTATTCATTTTCCCCCACTTTGATTCCAATTATGGAGTTGCCTTTTCTTATTTTATGAGCCAAGACCTCTATAGTAAATGCAAACAGGATGGGTAAGAGGGGGCAACCCTGTGCCATTAGTAATTTTGAATCTATCTGAGAGTAGGCCATTTACTTTTATCTGTACTGTGGGAGCACTGTATAGGGAGAAGATGAGGTTTATAAATGTATCACTAAATTTCATTTGGGATAGACTGGTGTGTAGGAATGGCCAACTCACTCTATCAAAAGATTTTTTAGCATCCATAGAGATGAGGGCCAAAGGTGTTGTGGTTAGTTGTGCATGTGTTATAAGTTGTAGCACCTTGAGAGTGTTATTTCTCGTTTCCCTTCCTGGTATAAACCTTACCTGATCTAAGTGAACAAGAGAGGGCAAAAATTTGTTAATCCTGTTTGCTAACAAGAGATTGGACGAAAATTTTCTGTGCGGTCTGGGTTTTTGCCTGGTTTTGGCAGCACTGTTATGTGGGCTTCTAGCATGTTAGGTGGAAAACCCCCTTTGTCCAATAATGTATTGAATAGCAGTGATAATTGTGATATAAGCTAAGTCTTGAATGTTTTATAATATTTTATATTAAAACCATCTGGACCCGGGCTCTTCCCATTTGGCATGTTTTTGATTGCTAAGGCTATTTCCTTGTTAGTAATTGGCGAGTGAAGTTGTTATAGTTTTTCTGCTGTGAGATTTGTCAGAGTGATATCTGAGAAATATGTTTCTAAGTGTTGTTCTTGTGATGCTGTTCCCTGTCCGTTAATGTGCAATTGAGGATCACGTTTTATATTGTATAAGGAGGAGTAATAATTTTTGAAGATGTTTGCTATTTCCTTACTATCCCTAAATCTCGTTCCCTGCTTGTCTGTGAGTTCAAGTACATGTGTTTTGAGCTGCTTGCGCTTTAATGCCCTAGCTAAAAGAGAACCTGGCTTTTCCCCTGTTCGTAGTATTATTGTTTTAGATGTAATCTTTTGATTTGCATTTTTTTGAGTAAATGTGATTTCTGATCTTTCCGTGTCTGTGTTAGTGCATTAGATGCAACGTTTGATGTGGGATCTTTTTTATGTTGAGTTTCCCAGTAAGCAATTTGCGACATAAGTGAATTTAGGTGTTGTCTTTGCTGTTTTTTTTTGTTTGGCTTTCAATTGGAGGAGCTGTCCTCTGATAACGCACTTGTGCGTTTCCCATATGGTGGAAGGTGTATGAAGGTCTGGTGTATTATGTGTAAAGAATTCCTTCAGGGAACTCTCCAATTGCAGTCAGTGGAGGTTGTCATTTAAGAGGTATTCCTCCAGCCTCCATATATATGGTGTCATTGGCGCACTTGGCCATTGTATTGTACAAGAGACAGGGAAATAGTCCGACCATGTCCCAGAGAGTCTGTTATTAAGTAGTCTATTCCCGAGTACAGCTTGTGGGGGTGAGAGTAGAATTAATTATCTCTGTCAGTGGGGTGAGTGGTTCTCCAAATGTCATGTAAGAATAGTTGGGATAGTTGTGTATTACTGATTTCTTTTACAAAGATATGACAAGTCCACGGATTTCATCCTTACTTGTGGGATATTAACCTCCTGCTTACAGGAAGTGGCAAAGAGCACCACAGCAGAGCTGTATATATATAGCCCCTCCCTTCCCCTCCACCCCCAGTCATTCTCTTTGCCTGTGTTATACTAGGAAGATGTAAAGTGAGGTGCTAGTTTTAGTTTCTTCAATCAAGAAGTTTTTTTTATTTTAAATGGTACCGGTGTGTACTATTTTCCTCAGGGGGATATGGATGAAGTTGATGATCTTAGCAGCTGCAACTAAGATCCATGTTGGTTCCCACAGAGCTTCTGAAGGTAGTATAAAAGAGATCTTCAGTGTGGAGAATGGTGTCATGCTACAAGCAGCATTGAGGTATGTTCAGACCTTTATTTCTGAGGAGACTTGGTGTATCAGAGCTGGCTGACATGTTTTTCCCTACTAGGGAAGGGGTAAGCAGTAGACCTGGAAACAGAGGTATTACTGGTAACCTGTATGTATTATTTGGTGACATGATACTGGGCTTTATACATATTGCAGCATTTATCAGGTGTAATAAAAGAGACACTGGGAGAGGCAGCTTAACAGTTTGGGTTTTTATTAGTAAAAAGAAATAACAAATGTTTCCATAGCTGTTTTGTATGATTATGTTTGGGGACCACATGGCTTTTGGCTGAACCGCTTCCCATGCGGTTGTATAGTCTGAGGTAAACGTCGTCCACGATGGCTGGGGCCTATTTTCGTGTGCTTAGACGTGCAGTTCATTTGGCTGTGAAGGCAGCAGGCATTAGCTCCGGATGGGTGTACACTGATGTTCTGTTAACCGGATCATTAGCAAGTCCTTTTGCTGTTCCCTGGGGGAAGGTAGGCGCCACAGCAGAGCTGTGGCGAGGTGCACGGGTCGTTTTTTTAAATCGAATACATTTTTTGCTATAAAGAACGTTTATAGTTTAATTTTGCCCTTTTGTCTCAGGGTGCAATATTTTTTGGCACTATTGTGTATGTGTACCTAATTAGATAGCGTTATTTAACATTTTTAGGCAGTTTGAAAAAATTGTACGCTTTTTTATCCCTTAAAGGCGCAGTTCACGTTTTTCTAAAAACTGTTTAAATCAATAAATAAAGTGTTTAATGACTACTGTGGTTATTAATAATCTGTTTAACATGTCTGACATTGAGGAAACTCATTGCTCTATGTGTTTGGAAGCCATTGTGGAACCCCCTCTTACATTGTGTACCTCTTGTACTGCAAGGGCCTTACATTGTAAAAAGCATATTTTAGGTGAAGAAAGTGTGCCCTAATCCTTCTTCTAAGAAGGAGCGTCTGTTACATAACTTGGACGTGGTCCGTGCCCTGAAGTTTTACTTACAGGTGACTAAGGATTTCCGTCAATGATCTTCATTATTCATTGTTTATTCTGGAAAGCGTAGGGGTCAGAAAGCTACGGCTACCTCTCTTTTTTTTTTGTCTCAGGAGTATCATCCGCCTGGCATATGAGATTGCTGGACAGCAGCCTCCTGAAAGAATTACTGCTCATTCTACTAGGGCTGTGGCTTCCACATGGGCTTTTAAAAATGATGCTTCTGTTGAACAGATTTGTAAGGCTGCGACTTGGTCGTCCCTTCATACTTTTTCCAAATTTTACAAATTTTATACTTTTGCTTCTTCTGAGGCTGTTTTTAGGAGAAAGGTTCTTCAAGCAGTGGTGCCTTCCATTTAGGTTCCTGTCTTGTCCCTCCCTTTCATCCGTGTCCTATTGCTTTGGTATTGGTATCCCACAAGTAAGGATGAAATCCGTGTACTCTTCATATCTTTGTAAAAGAAAAGTAAATGTATGCTTACCTGATAAATTAATTTCTTTTACGATATGACGAGTCCACGGCCCACCCTGTTCTTTTAAGACAGATTTTTTTTTTTGTAACTTCAGTCACCTCTGCACCTTTTAGCCTTTCCTTTTCTCTTCCTAAACCTTCAGTAGAATGACTGGGGGTGGAAGGGAAGGGAGGGGCTATATATAAAGCTCTGCTGTGGTGCTCTTTGCCACTTCCTGTAAGCAGGAGGTTAATATCCCAGAAGTAAGGATGAAATCCGTGGACTTGTCATATCGTAAAAGAAATTAATTTATCAGGTAAGCATAAATTTACTTTTTATCACTTTTCTAGGATAGGAGGACTGTCCACTGGAAGTATCCAATGTGGGGTCCAAAGGGAGGTTGAAATCTCCACCCAATAGTATCACAACTTTTGAGTGCTCGATAATTTTTTGTATTACTTTTTTAAGCAATATGTGTTGATTTGTGTTGGGTAGGTAAATGTTGGCCAGGGTGACAGGTCTTCCGAAAAGAAGGCCTATCACTATTAGAAAGCATCCCTCATTATCATGAGTTGCTTGGATTTGCTGATTGTTTTTGAGCAAAATACCCAAACCACTAGTTTTAGATGCACCCAAGGATAGATATGTGGTTTGATATCTGTGATTAATTAATTTCGGTTCTCTACCTCTTTTAAAATGTGTCTCCTGGATATATATTATGTCACCATTATGTTTGTGCATATCACGATAGGCTATAGACCTTTTTATGGGGCTATTTAGTCCCTTAGCATTAATTGTAATGATCTGCAGCAATCTCGGCGGTTTGTCGTTTTTGGAGTTGTTTGCCATAGTAAAAAAAAAAGGGGAGGGGGTGAGGGAGCAGGTAGACTGTGGTTAAGTCATGTGTGTAGAGTATAGAGGAAAGGGACTATGTTTGTGGGTGGGAGAAAATCAGGGATAGGTCAGGGATTAGTTGATATAATCGTACACGACAGGTGGTCTGTAGTCAGTCACGTACGGGTGTGCATCAAGTAATAATGAGGGTAGTATCCCTTACCCTCAGGCATTTAAAGATGATATTACATAACAATTGAACGTTCCAATAATAAGTAAAGAAAAATAAATAAAAGAAAAGAAAAAATCAGCATATTAACAGCTAAAAGTACACATTCTAGGTAATGTTTAAATTCAACATGGCAACGTGTGAGCTTAAATTTGTTTTTGAATAAACTATAACTACAGTGCTACTGTACAACGTTTAATGGTAACCTGGTATCCTCAAAGCAGATTAGCATGTCTTTGTTTAGTAATATAATTCCTGGCAGAAGGCTGTGGCTATTTGTAACTCAGTCAATGAACGTGTATGCAAATATACACCTAGCCAGGCATATTAGAATGTTTGTACTTGCCCTTTTGGAGGTTTCTACGTTGTTGATGTTGCATTCTGATTGGGCTTTAGGATATATCTCTTTTTTGTTGACTCTCCGCTGTATAGTTTGAGATCTCTGCTTGTGTACCTATCTTGAAGCTTATAGACAGTTCTTGTCTTGCATCTGCTCTAGTAGGTTCCCTTGTATCTCTCATTCAATTGTCAGGTAATAAATTCTCTGGAGGATTTATTTTAATTTGTAAGGTGTCACAAAAGGATTGTAGATCTTCCAAGGTGTTGAAGGTGTCAGTCTTGTCTCCTCTGTGTGCAATGATGCTTACTGGAAATCCCCATCGGTAAGCTATCTTCTCTTCACATAGGACTGCTGTTATATACTGTAATTCCCTTCTTTTTTGCAGTGTTGTAGGGCTTAGGTCTGCAAATATTTGGATATGTATTCCTGCGTGCATTACTTGTTGTTTAATGCGCGCATTTTTCAGCATTTCTTCTTTGTCTGTATACTGTAGATGTTTAACCACTATATCGCGTGGTGGAGCTTTGTTGGGGGGCTTGGCACATAGGGTTCTGTGTGCTCTCTCTATTTTGATGTCTGGAGCATGTGGCTTGCCAATTAGGGTTTCTCAAAAGATCCTGTAGATAACCAGATATTGCTGTTGGAGAGACTGATTCAGGGACCCCCCTTATACAAAGGTTGTTTCTACGCCCTCTATTGTCAAAGTCTTCTGCTTTGTATATCAAGAAGCGTATTGTTTCATCATGTGAGTAAAGGTGTTCAGAGGCTTGTTGTAAATCCTGATCCATGAGTTCATGGCTATTTTCTATGGTTTTAACTCTGCGGTCAAGCTTGCCAATGTCCTTCTTAAGTTCCCCAAACATTGATCTAATTTCTGACATCATTTCTTTCATGCCCTCCTTGGAGGGGAGCATTTTTAAGTCCTCTTTGGTAATGGTGTCTGTCATAGCTGAGGGGGTTACATGTTGCATTTGTGTTTCTGTGGTGGAAGTTTGGTTTCTTAGCTGATCCTCATTTTGTGGCATTGCATTCTAAGTTTGGATTAGGTATTGATTGATCATCTTGGACTTTATCTTAGTCTCAGCTTTATTTTGTTTCTTGCAAGGCATAACAACAACACAACAGATGCATTCTGATTATGTTTTGAAGAATCTGAAGTTAACTTTTGGTATATGTCTCACTGAGAATGTAATATAAAATGAGTGAGGGTATTTTCCCTTTGATCTCTGCATTCCCTTGTTAATCTACTTTCAATCCTCTAGAGCAGTTAATGAAGTTAGTGAATTGTTAATTCTGTGTCTTATCTTTTATCCAGTTTGTGCAATCTACAAGGGTATTCTGGAGCATAGTACAGCTAAGCACTTTGCCTGCAGGAGATTTTACAGTACAAACTATGGCCTTTTTATTACTAGTTGTAAAAGTTTAGTTTTCAGTTATGTCCTATTTGAAGAGTAGGTCATCAAGATGTTAATTAATCTTTTTCTTGGGTGCAGTGCTTTGCTTGATGCTGCTAAAAATTGTGGTTTAGGCTATGTGAGTAGCGTAATCTGTGTGTTATGTTCTAAAGGGCTACGTTTTTCTACCTCCACGTGTTAGCTCTAGTGAGTGTAAACACCCTGGTACAGGGTTGTCCGTTGTCCGGTGTTAATATGGCAGGGCTAAGGAAGTGAGATCTCCTACCTCCTTTCTTCCAGAAGGGCTGTGTGTGTGGATGCTGTATTTTCCGCTGCCTCCAGGCTGTCGAGGCCCTCTGGTCACTTTGCGGTCTCCAACACACTCCCAGCAGTCGCCTGAACTGCTCTTGCTAGGTGGCTTGCTCGTGCTGTGCGGGCTGTGTTGCCGGCAATGCAGTAGGTGTATACCTCTGGATAGAAGGGTTCTGTATGCGGCTATGCCGCGCTGTGGCAGAGATGCGTGGGTGTAGTTTTGCAGGCCGCACTCCATTTAGGCTCTGATCCTGTGTCAGAGAGAGATTTTAAGGCTTTATTTGCTCACACCAGGCTGCCGATGCTGTTGGTCTAGTTTATATGTGTATTTTGGGCATCACTGGAACATTTTATTGTTGCCTTGAGGGTACAGTGCTTGGGAGCTAATTCAAAACGCAGCCTTCTTCCAGCATGGCTTAGCTCTGCCCCCTATTTTTGGTAATTTATAATTAAGTTTTAATGTAGCTATTATTATTTTTTATGTGAGTGTATTGTAATTGGGATTAATTTTGTGAGTTTTAGGTTAGGCGGCTTAGTTGTTAGATTAATATTTAGCGTTCTGGTGGGTTTGGCAGATTAGGGTTTAATAGTGTAATTAGGTACTTTGCATTGTGGGGGGGTTGGCAGATTAGGGGTTAAAAGTGTAATTGGGTACTTTGTGTTGTGGGGAGTTGGCGGAATAGGGGTTAATATTTTAAATAGATACTTTGCATTGTTGGGGGTTGGCGGATTAGGGGTTAATAACTTTCGGCTAGATTACGAGTTTTGCGTTATGAGGGGTGCGGTGCTAACTTGCAAGTTATTGTCACCGCTCACTTCCCTACAGCACTGGTATTACAGGTTTACAAAAAAAGGCATTATCATGCAAAAAGTGAGCGTAGAGAAAAATTGAGCTCCATACCGCACTCCAATACCAGCGCTGCTAAAAGCTGCGGTGGGCTGGTTTTACGTGCTCGTGCACAATTTCCCCATAAACATCAATGGGGAGAGCCGGCTAAAAAAAAGTCTAACAACTGCAAAAAAGCAGTGTAAAGCTCCGTAACGCAGCCCCATTGATTCCTATGGGGAAGCTAAATTTATGTTTACACCTAACACCCTAACATGAACCCCGAGTCTAAACACCCCTAATCTTACACTTATCAACCCCTAATCTGCCGCCCCCGACATCGCCGACACCTACATTATACTTATTAACCCTTAATCTGCCGCTCTGGACATCGCCGCCACTATAATAAACATATTAACCCCTAAACCGCCACACTCCCGCATCACAAACACTAGTTAAATATTATTAACCCCTAATCTGCCGCCCCCAAAGTCGCCGCCACTATACTAAATTTATTAACCCCTAAAACTAAGTCTAACCCTAACACCCCCTAACTTAAATATAATTGAAATAAATCTAAATAAAACCTACTATCATTACCTAAATGATTCCTATTTAAAACTAAATACTTACCTGTAAAATAAACCCTAAGATAGCTACAATATAACTAATAGTTAAATTGTAGCTATTTTAGTGTTTATTTTTATTTTACAGGCAAGTTTGTATTTATTTTAACTAGGTAGACTAGTTAGTAAATAGTTATTAACAATTTACTAACTACCTAGTTAAGATAAATACAAATATACCTGTAAAATAAAACCTAACCTTTCTTACACTAACACCTAACCTTACACTACAATTAAATAAATTACATAAATTAAATACAATTACCTAAATTACAAAAACAAACACTAAATTACACAAAAAAGAAATTATCAGATATTTAAACTAATTACACCTAATCTAATAGCCCTATCAAAATAAAAAAGCCCCCCAAAATAAAATAAACCCTAGCCTAAACTAAACTACCAATAGCCCTTAAAAGGACCTTTTGCGGGGCATTGCCCCAAAGAAATCAGCTCTTTTACCTGTATAAAAAATATAAACAACCCCCCAACAGTAAAACCCACCGCCCACACAACCAACCCCCCAAATAAAATCCTAACTAAAAAAACTAAGCTCCCCATTGCCCTGAAAAGGGCATTTGGATTGGCATTGCCCTTAAAAGGGCATTTAGCTCTTTTTCAAGTGCCCAAACCCTAATCTAAAAATAAAACCCACCCAATAAACCCTTAGAAAAACCTAACACTAACCCCTGAAGATCCACTTACAGTTTTGAAGACCGGACATCCATCCTCAACGAAACCGGGAGAAGTCTTCATCCAAGCAGCAAGAAGTCCTCAACGAAGCCAGAAGTATTCATCCAAGCCGCCAGAAGTGGTCCTCCAGACAGGCAGAAGTCTTCATCCAGACGGCATCTTCTATCTTCATCCATCCGGCACGGACCGGCTCCATCTTCAAGACATCCGGCGCAGGGCATCCTCTTCAATCGATGTCTTCCTGCAGAATGAAGGTTCCTTTAAATGACGTCATCCAAGAATTCTATCAGCCAATCGGAATTAAAGGTGAAAAAATCCTATTGGCTGATTGAAACAGCCAATAGAATGCAAGCTCAATCCTATTGGCTGATTGGATCAGCCAATAGGATTGAAGCTCAATCCTATTGGCTGATTGCATCAGCCAATAGGATTTTTTCACCTTTAATTCTGATTGGCTGATAGAATTCTATCAGCCAATCGGAATTCAAGGGACGCCATCTTGGATGACGTCATTTAAAGGAACCTTCATTCTGCAAGAAGACGTCGATTGTAGAGGATGCTCCGCGCCGGATGTCATGAAGATGGAGCCTCTCCGCGTCGGATGGATGAAGATAGAAGATGCCGTCTGGATGAAGACTTTTGCCCATCTTCTGCTGACTTGGATGAAGACTTCTCCCGGCTTCATTGAGGACTTCTTGCCGCTTGGATGAAGACTTCTCCCGGGTTCGTTGAGGATGGATGTCCGGTCTTCAAAACTGTAAGTGGATCTTCGGGGGTTAGTGTTATTTTTTTTAAAGGTTTATTGGGTTGGTTTTATTTTTAGATTAGGGTTTGGGCACTTGAAAAAGAGCTAAATGCCCTTTTAAGGGTAATGCCCATCCAAATGCCCTTTTCAGGGTAATGGGGAGCTTAGGTTTTTACAGGTAAAAGAGCTGATTTCTTTGTAGCAATGCCCCGCAAAAGGCCATTTTAAGGGCTATTGGTAGTTTAGTTTTTTATTTTGGGGGGGCTTTTTTATTTTCATAGGGCTATTAGATTAGGTGTAATTAGTTTAAATATCTGATAATTTCTTTTTTACTTTGTGTAATTTAGTGTTTTTTTTGTTTGTAATTTACGTAATTATATTTAATTTAGGTAATTTATTTAATTGTAGTTTAAGGTTAGGTGTTAGTATAAGACAGGTTAGGTTTTATTTTACAACTAACTATTCTACCTAGTTAAAATAAATACCAACTTGCCTGTAAAATAAAAATAAACCCTAAGCTAGCTACAATGCAACTATTAGTAGCTATCTTAGGGTTTATTTTATAGGTAAGTATTTAGTTTTAAATAGGAATTATTTATGTAATGATAGTAATTTTCATTTAGATTTATTTTAATTAAATTTAAGTTAGGGGGTGTTAGGGTTAGGGTTAGACTTAGGTTTAGGGGTTAATACATTTAGTATAGTGGCGGCGATGTTGGGGGCGGCAGATTAGGGGTTAATAAATGTAGGTAGGTGGCGGCGATGTTAGGGGCGGCAGATTAGGGGTTAATACTATTTAACCAGTGTTTGCGATGCAGGAGTACGGCAGTTTAGGGGCTAATATGTTTATTCTAGTGGCGGCGATGTCAGGAGCGGCAGACTAGGGATTAAAATTTTATTTTAGTGTTTACGATGTGGGAGGGCCTCGGTTTAGGGGTTAATAGGTAGTTTATGGGTTTTAGTGTACTTTTTAGCACTTTAGTTATGAGTTTTATGTTACAGCTTTGTAGCGCAAAACTCATAACTACTGACTTTCAGTTTATGGTATCGATCTTGGCGGTATATTCTGTACCGCTCACTTTTTGGCCTCTCAGGCAGACTCGTAATACCATCGCTATGGAAGTCCTTTTTAAAAAGGACTTCTTGAAAGCTGCGGTAATTACGTTGCGTTACGGCCAAAAAAGTGTGCGGTGCCCCTAAACCAGCAAGACTCGTAATACCAGCGGTAGAGAAAAAGCAGCATTATGAGCCTTAACGTTGCTTTTTCACCCATACCGCAAAACTCGTAATCTAGCCGTTTATTAGGTACTTTGCGATGTGGGGTTTGGCGCATTTGGGGTTATTTGTGTATTAAGTTAGATTGTGATGTGGGGGGTTGGAAGTTTTAGGGAACAATACTTTTATTAGTAGTTAGGATGTGTGGGGATGGTGGATATATAGCGGTTTAGATGTGTCCATTTTTTTTAAACGGGTTCGATTTTTACGTAGAATTTTTAAAAAAAACGTTGGCGCCGTCAATTTTTATAAACTAACACCAACTAAATCACTAAATAAACCTATTAACCCCTAAACTACCATTCCAAAACATTGCCGACACAAAATAAACCTATTAACTAAACCTATTAACCCCTAAACCGCTGTTCCCAAACATCGCCAACATAAACTAAACCTATTAACCCCTTAACTGCCCCCCACATCGCCAGCTAGAACTAAAGCTATTAACCCCTAAACCACACACCCCCACATTGCCAACACTAACTAAACCTATGAACCCCTAAACCGCTGGCCCCCATATCGCAACAACCTAAATCAAACTATATTAACCACTAAACCTAACACCCCCTAACTTTAAACCTATCCCTAATCATACCTCTAACCCTAATCCTAAACCTAACACCCCTTAACTTTAACATAATTAAAAATAGACCAAATTAAAGTTACAATTATTAACTAAATAAATAGTATACCTATTTAAAACTAAATACACTAAAAACAGCTAGAACACAAGTTTTGTCAGTAAGGCTATGGGTTGCTAACGCTCCTTTTTTTCTTACCGCTCCCTTTAAACAACGCTGGTATTACAAGTTTTCTGCAAGCCGGCGTTAGCCTCAGAAAAGTGAGCGTTGAGCAAAATTTAGCTCCACCTCACCTCGATACCAGCATTGCTTACGGTAGCGGTAAGCTGGCAAAACGTGCTCGTGCAGGATTTCTCCATAGGAAACAATGGGGCTGAGCTGGCTGAAAAAAAAACTAACACCTGCAAAAAAGCAGCGTTCAGCTCCTAACGCAGCCCCATTGTTTCCTATGGGAAAATAAAAAGAAGTCTACTCCTAACACCCTAACATGAACCCTGAGTCTAAACACCCCTAATCTTACACTTATAAACCCCTAATCTGCCGCCCCCGACATAGTCGCCACCTGCATTATACTATTGACCCCTAATCTGCCGCTCCGGACACCGCCACCAGCTACATTATACTTATAAACCCCTAATCTGCTGCCCCCAACATCGTCAAAACACCTACATTATAGTTATTAACCCCTAATCTGCCGCCGCCAATGTTGCTGCCACTATAATAAAGTTATTAACCCTAAAACTATAATTTCAATTAAACAAAATTAATTTTACATAATTAAATAAATTTATCCTATTTAAAACTAAATTCTTACCGATAAAATAAACCCTAAGATAGCTACAATATAACTAATAGTTAAATGTATCTAGCTTAGGGCTTATTTTTATTTTACAGGCAAGTTTGTATTTATTTTAGCTAGGTAGAATAGTTATTAAATAGTTATTAACTATTTAATAACTACCCAGCTAAAATAAATACAAATGTACCTGTAAAATAAAACCTAACCTAAGTTACACTAACACCTAACCTTACACTATAATTAAATAAATTCCCTACATTAAATACAATTAAATAAATTAAATTATATTAGCTAAATCACACAAAACCCCCCACTAAATTACAGAAAATAAAAAACAAATTACAGATCTTTAAACTAATTACACCTAATCTAATAGCCCTATCAAAATAAAAAAGCCCCCCCCCCCCAAAATAAAAAAACCCTAGCCTAAACTAAACTACCAATAGCCCCTAAAAGGGACTTTTGCAGGGCATTGCCCCAAAGAAATCAGCTCTTTTTCCTGTAAAAAAAATACAAACACCCCCAACAGTAAAACCCACCACCCAAACAACCAAACCCCCAATAAAAGCCTAACTAAAAAAACCTAAGCTCCCCATTGCCCTGAAAAGAGCATTTGGATGGGCATTGCCCTTAAAAGTTAAAATTCTGATTGGCTGATAGAATTCTATCAGCCAATCGGAATTAAGGTTTCAATCAGCCAATAGAATGCAAGCTCAATCCTATTGGCTGATTGGATCAGCCAATAGGATTGAAGTTCAATCCTATTGGCTGATTGCATCAGCCAATAGGATTTTTTCTACCTTAATTCCGAATGGCTGATAGAATTCTATCAGTCAATTGGAATCCAAGGGAGGCCATCTTGGATGACGTCACTTAAAGAGATATTCATTCCGAAGAAGATGTCGTTTGAAGATGATGCTCCGCTCCGGATGTCTTGAAGATGGAGCCGCTCCACGTCGGAAGGATGAAGATAAAGGATGCCGTCTGGATGAAGACTTCTGCCCGTCTGGAGGACCACTTCTGCCGGCTTTGTTGAGGACATCTTGCCGCTTGGATGAAGACTTCTCCCGGTAAGTGAATCTTCGGGGGTTAGTGTTAGGATTTTTTAAGGGTGTATAGGGTGGGTTTATTTTTTAGGTTAGGGCTTTGGGCAGCAATAGAGCGAAATGCCCTTTTAAGGGCAATGCCCCATCCAAATGCCCTTTTCAGGACAATGGGGAGCTTAGGTTTTATTAGTTAGGCTTTTATTTGGGGGGTTGGTTGTGTGGGTGGTGGGTTTTACTGTTGGGGTGGTTGTTTGTATTTTTTTTTACAGGTAAAAGAGCTGATTTCTTTGGGGCAATGCCCCGCAAAAGGCCCTTTTAAGGGCTATTGGTAGTTTAGTTTAGGCTAGGGGTTTTTTTTATTTTGGGGGGGCTTTTTTATTTTGATAGGGCTATTATATTAGGTGTAATTAGTATAAAGATCTGTCATTTGTTTTTTATTTTCTGTAATTTAGTGTCTTTTTTGTGATTTAGCGAATTTAATTTAATTTATTTAATTGTATGTAATGTAAGGAATTTATTTAATTATACTGTAAGTAAGTGTTAGTGTAACTTAGGTTAGGTTTAATTTTACAGGTAAATTTGTATTTATTTTAGCTAGGTAGTTATTCTATTCTACCTAGTTAAAATAAATACAAACTTGCCTGTAAAATAAAAATAAACCCTAAGCTAGCTACAATGTAACTATTAGTTACATTGTAGCTAGCTTAGGGTTTCTTTTATAGGTAAGTATTTAGTTTTAAATAGGAATAATTTCGTTAATCATAGTAATTTTATTTAGATTTATTTAAATTATATTTAAGTTAGGGGGTGTTAGGGTTAGGGTTTAGGGGTTAATACATTTAATATAGTGGCAGCGACATTGGGGGCGGCAGATTAGGGGTTAATAAGTGTAGGTAGGTGGCGGCAACATTGGGGGCGGGAGATTAGGGGTTAATAAATATAATGTAGGTGTCGGCGATGTTGGGGCAGCAGATTAGGGGTTAACAAGTATAATGTAGGTGGCAGCGGTGTCCGGAGCGGCAGATTAGGGGTTAATAAATATAATGTAGGTGTCAGCGATGTCGGGGGCAGCAGATTAGGGGTTAATAGTTGTGAGATTAGGGGTGTTTAGACTCAGGGTTCATGTTAGGGTGTTAGTTGTAAACATAAAATGTGTTTCCCCATAGGAATCAATGGGGCTGCATTACTGAGTTTTACGCTGATTTTTGGCAGGTTTTCTCAGCCGGCTTTCCCCATTGATGTCTATGGGGAAATCGTGCACGAGTACGTATGACCAGCTCACCGCTGACTTAAGCAGCGCTGATATTGGAGTGCAGTATGGAGCACAATTTAGCTCTACGCTCACTTCTTTCTTAATAACGCCGGGTTTGTAAAACCCTGTAATACCAGTGCTGCAGGTAAGTGAGCGGTGAGAAAAAACTGCATGGTAGCACCGCACAGCTCATAACGAAAGACTTGTAATCTAGCCATAATATTATTAATTTAGATCAGATGGGATTTGTAACAAATAGAGAGGCAAGAGACAACACGGTCAAGGCCTTACAATTAATGAGATATGCAGAAGTCAATAAGATTCCAGCAGTAATGCTATCTAATGATGCAGAGAAGGCCTTTGACCGTGTTGATTAAAAATATATTGAAAAAAAACCTAGAATTAGGGTCAGCTATGGTTAACAGAATAATGGCTCTCTATAAAAACATTTTGGTAAAAGTTAAGGTAAATGGAACACTCCCAGGGCCATTTGGATCAACTAATGGTACCAGGCAGGGCTGTCCCCTGTCACCGATTTTGTTTGTAATGTGTATAGAGATATTAGCAATCCATATCCCCACCAGAAGAAGCAAATAAGGGGCATAAAAATAAAACAGATGGAATACAAGATATCACTTTATGCAGATGATATATTATATATTGTATCCAACCCTATGAAATACATTTTTCTAATAATAGAGGAACTTGAGTTATATGGACATGTATCCAATTTCCAAGTTAACATAAAAAAATACGAAATTTTGAATATAAACATACAAAAAGATGAGATGAATGAGTTAATAAAAATATGCCCCTTTAATAGAGTAGCTAAGTTAAAATACTTAGGAGCGTTTCTTACCCCAATTCAGGGCGATCTGTACAAAAATTATTTTTTTACAACTTAAAAACAATATACAAAAAGATCTTTTAATTTGGTATAACAAAAGAAATATCATGGCTGGGCAGAATCCACATAATACAAATAAATATTTTGCCAAGAATATTATACTTATTACAAACTTTACCAATTTCATTACCAAAAGATTATATTCCAAATCTCCAGAGGATTATCTTGAGATAAATTTGGGGAAAGATACACCCAACAGTGGACAGACATATAGGGGGGGTAGTTATCAAGCCGTCAACCTCAAATACGCTGCGTATTCCGCAGCGTATTTGTGGCGAGGCTGATACGCCTTAGTTATCAAAGGCTCGAGACCGGCAAAAGTAGAATTTTGTGACGTAAGCTTCGATCCGCCGGACTCAGTCCGACACAGATCGATTCTTACGTCACTCCAGATGTTCCGCACACAAGTGCAGCACATTCTCACTACTTTTGCTAGCTATCAAAAAACTAGCAGGTACGCTCGGCACTTTTACGGCCCAGCGTACCTGGTTTTCAAAGCGCCAGCCTGGAGGCGGCGGATCCCATAGGAATCAATGGGAGTCTGACCATAGCGAAAGTACAAGTTCGCTGCTGATAGACATCCCATTGATTTGTATGGGAGCTGTCTGCACCTAACACCCTAACATGTACCCCGAGTCTAAACACCACTAATCTGACCCCCCCTACACCGCCGCAAATAAATAAAGTTATTACCCCCTAAACCGCCGCTCCCGGAGCCCACCGCAACTATAATAAATGTATTAACCCCTAAACCGCCGCTCCCGGAGCCCACCGCAACTATAATAAATGTATTAACCCCTAAACCGCCGCTCCCAGAGCCCACCGCAACTATAATAAATGTATTAACCCCTAAACCGCCGCTCCCGGAGCCCACCGCAACTATAATAAATGTATTAACCCCTAAACCGCCGCTCCCTGAACCCGCCGCAACCTATATTAAATGTATTAACCCCTATCCTGCCCCCCCTACACCGTCGCCACCTATAATAAATTTTTTAACCCCTATTCTGCCCCCCCTACACCGTCGCCACCTATAATAAATTTATTAACCCCTATCCTGCCCCCCACTATGCCGCCGCCACTGTAATAAAATTATTAACCCCTAAACCTAAGTCTAACCCTAACCCTAACGCCCCCTAACTTAAATATTAATTAAATAAATCTAAATAAATTAACTCTTATTAACTAAATGAATCCTATCTAAAACTAAATACTTACCTTTAAAATAAACCCTAATATAGCTACAATATAAATAATAATTATATTCTAGCTATCTTAGGGTTTATTTTTATTTTACAGGTAACTTTCAATTTATTTTAACCATGTACAATAACTATTAAATAGTTATTAACTATTTAATAGCTTACCTAGCTAAAATAAAGAGAAATGTACCTGTGAAATAAATCCTAACCTAAGTTACAATTACACCTAACACTACACTATACTTTAATAAATTATTCCTATTTAAAAATAAATACTTACCTGTAAAATAAACCCTAAGATAGCTACAATGTAATTAATAATTACATTGTAGCTATTTTAGGATTTATATTTATTTTACAGGTAACTTTGTATTTATTTTAGCTAGTTAGAATAGTTATTAAATAGTTATTAACTATTTAATAACTACCTAGCTAAAAGAAATACAAAATTACCTGTAAAATAAATCCTAACTTAAGTTACAATTAAACCTAATACTACACTATCATTAAATTAACTAAATAAACTACCTACAAATAACTACAATGAAATACAATTACATAAACTAACTAAAGTACAAAAAATAAAAAAAGCTAAGTTACAAAAAATAAAAAATTAAGTTACAAACATGTTAAAAATATTACAACAATTTTAAGCTACTTACACCTAATCTAAGCCCCCTAATAAAATAACAAACCCCCCAAAATAAAAAAAAACCCTACCCTATTCTAAATTACATAAATTTCAAAGCTCTTTTACCTTACCAGCCCTTAAAAGGGCCATTTGTGGGGGCATGCCCCAAAAAGTTCAGCTCTTTTGCCTGTAAAAGAAAAATACAACCCCCCCCAACATTAAAACCCACCACCCACATACCCCTAATCTAACCCAAACCCCCCTTACAAAAACCTAACACTAATCCCCTGAAGATCATCCTACCTTGAGTCGTCTTCACTCAGCCGAGCCACCGATGGAACTGAAGAGGACATCCGGAGCGGAAGAAGTTAATCCTCCAAGCGGCGCTGAAGAAATCTTCCATCCGATGAAGTCATCATCCAGGCGGCGCTGAAGAAGTCTTCGATCCGGCCGATGTCATCTTCAAAGAGGCGCTGAAGAGGTCTTCTATCCGGGCGAAGTCATCTTCCAAGCCGGGTCTTGAATCTTCCTTCCGCCGACGCGGAACCACCTTCTTCACCGACGGACTACGACGAATGACGGCTCCTTTAAGGGACGTCATCCAAGATGGCGTCCCCTCAATTCCGATTGGCTGATAGGATTCTATCAGCCAATCGGAATTAAGGTAGGAAAAATCTGATTGGCTGATGGAATCAGCCAATCAGATTGAGCTCGCATTCTATTGGCTGTTCCGATCAGCCAATAGAATGCGAGCTCAATCTGATTGGCTGATTGGATCAGCCAATCGGATTGAACTTGAATCTGATTGGCTGATTCCATCAGCCAATCAGATTTTCCTACCTTAATTCCGATTGGCTGATAGAATCCTATCAGCCAATCGGAATTGAGGGGACGCCATCTTGGATGACGTCCCTTAAAGGAGCCGTCATTCGTCGTAGTCCGTCGGTGAAGAAGGTGGTTCCTCGTCGGCGGAAGGAAGATTCAAGACCCGGCTTGGAAGATGACTTCGCCCGGATAGAAGACCTCTTCAGCGCCTCTTTGAAGATGACATCGGCCGGATCGAAGACTTCTTCAGCGCCGCCTGGATGATGACTTCATCGGATGGAAGATTTCTTCAGCGCCGCTTGGAGGATTAACTTCTTCCTCCTCGGATGTCCTCTTCAGTTCCATCGGTGGCTCGGCTGAGTGAAGACGACTCAAGGTAGGATGATCTTCAGGGGATTAGTGTTAGGTTTTTGTAAGGGGGGTTTGGGTTAGATTAGTGGTATGTGGGTGGTGGGTTTTAATGTTGGGGGGGGGGGGGTTGTATTTTTCTTTTACAGGCAAAAGAGCTGAACTTTTTGGGGCATGCCCCCACAAATGGCCCTTTTAAGGGCTGGTAAGGTAAAAGAGCTTTGAAATTTATGTAATTTAGAATAGGGTAGGGTTTTTT
Organism: Bombina bombina; assembly: GCF_027579735.1. NCBI lineage: Eukaryota > Metazoa > Chordata > Amphibia > Anura > Bombinatoridae > Bombina > Bombina bombina. Next base: position 1,303,513,568 of record NC_069499.1, read on the forward strand.
TTTATTTTGGGGGGGTTTGTTATTTTATTAGGGGGCTTAGATTAGGTGTAAGTAGCTTAAAATTGTTGTAATATTTTTAACATGTTTGTAACTTAATTTTTTATTTTTTGTAACTTAGCTTTTTTTATTTTTTGTACTTTAGTTAGTTTATGTAATTGTATTTCATTGTAGTTATTTGTAGGTAGTTTATTTAGTTAATTTAATGATAGTGTAGTATTAGGTTTAATTGTAACTTAAGTTAGGATTTATTTTACAGGTAATTTTGTATTTCTTTTAGCTAGGTAGTTATTAAATAGTTAATAACTATTTAATAACTATTCTAACTAGCTAAAATAAATACAAAGTTACCTGTAAAATAAATATAAATCCTAAAATAGCTACAATGTAATTATTAATTACATTGTAGCTATCTTAGGGTTTATTTTACAGGTAAGTATTTATTTTTAAATAGGAATAATTTATTAAAGTATAGTGTAGTGTTAGGTGTAATTGTAACTTAGGTTAGGATTTATTTCACATGTAAATTTCTCTTTATTTTAGCTAGGTAAGCTATTAAATAGTTAATAACTATTTAATAGTTATTGTACATGGTTAAAATAAATTGAAAGGTACCTGTAAAATAAATATAAATCCTAAGATAGCTAGAATATAATTATTATTTATATTGTAGCTATATTAGGGTTTATTTTATAGGTAAGTATTTAGTTTTAAATAGGATTCATTTAGTTAATAAGAGTTAATTTATTTAGATGTATTTAATTATTATTTAAGTTAGGGGGGCGTTATGGTTAGGGTTAGACTTAGGTTTAGGGGTTAATAATTTTATTACAGTGGCGGCGGCGTAGTGGGGGGCAGGATAGGGGTTAATAAATTTATTATAGGTTGCGGCGGGTTCATGGAGCGGCGGTTTAGGGGTTAAACTATTTATTTAGTTGCGGAGAGGTGCGGGATCAGCAGGATAGGGGTTAATAATTTTACAATAGAGGGCGACGGTATAGGGGGGGCAGGATAGGGGTTACTAGGTATAATGTAGGTGGCAGCGGTGTCCGGGAGCGGCGGTTTAGGGGTTAATACATTTATAAGAGTTGCGGCGGGGTCTAGGAGCGGCGGTTTAGGGGTTAGTAACTTTATTTAGTTGCAGGGGCCTCCGGGGGCGCCGGTATAGGGGGTAGAACAGTGTAGTTTAGTGTGAGTGCTTAGTGACAGGCTAGCAATAAAGCTGGGAAAAAGCCGAAGGGCAGCGAGATCGGATGAGTGATAACTGTCACAGTCCACTGCTCATCGCCCCGCGGCTTTTTGACAGCTTTATTTGATAACTTAGGCGAACGTATTCAAGGTCCGCGGCGGCGAAGGTAGGCGAGCTTAGGCGGACGTATTGGGCCGGCGAAGCCAGAAAAGTAGACGGCTTGATAACTAGCCCCCATAATGTGTAGTCCCAGGAATAGAGGGGGACTAGGGGTTCCAAACCTGGAAAAATACTGTCAAGCTATTTTCCGGCAGAGAATTGTAGATTGGCATACATGTGATAGCTTGAAACTTTGGGTAAATATATAAAATCAATTAATAGCCAACAAACATGTAAGTAATCAATGTTGGATTAATACTATATATTGGGAAAAGGAAATTCACATATCCTATAAGAAAAGAAACACTTTCTATATGGGACAGAACACTTAAGAACTATCAAGGGATCTCCTTTATACCTTCCCCCTTATCATCATTAGTGGATAATAGTAGATTTTTTGGGAGCTCAATTAAGCACCAACCGAGTAGGGAATATTACAATATATGAAATACTTAAAGATGGAAAATTAATGACTAGAGAGCAATTAAAAGAGGGAAAATGTGAAATACTATCGTATTGGTTTAAATATACACAGCTAAATCATTATATATATTCAAATACCCAGCAAGATAATTTTCTATCGGCTAGATTTGGAGTTTGGCGGTAGATGGACTGCTAACGCTACGCGTGGTTTATGTCTAACGCACGGCATTGTTTGACTCCGGTATTTAGAGTTCTAACAAAACCTTCTAACGATACTCCTAACGCATTTATTTCACACGCGGAATCCTGCCCGCGTTAGACAGTCTCCCATAGAGATCAATGGAAAAACAAACAAACACGCTTTTTTCACCTAACACTCGATCTCGCGAGAAATACGCACAGCTCGGTCATATGACGCATAACACATCATGCACAACAATAACACGCCGCAAATGTCACAACAACAATCACTCAACAAAGCACAGAAGCATTACACATTCACAAGCGGGGGGATTTTTAATAAAATTTAATACAGGGAATACGCATATACTTTAAGATGCGGAAATACGCAAAATAACAACAAGGAAATAAAAATATATACATACACTAGCAAAATAATCGCATTCAATATCACTATATATTAGGACAAACATACATATACAACACTTCACTAATACCACACCATCGCAAATTCACATTTAAACATAATACTATTGGACAATGTTATAGAAAACGACCACTATGACATCATCGCATTCTACACATTCCACAAATAATAACTCCAAATGAGCATACGCAAATTCACACAACTAATACACATTGTACTAATATTAATTGCTAATAAAGCACACATGAACACAATTTATAACGGAAATTGGTACATCATTAAACATTTACACAGGGTATATAAGCACCACACAAGCATGGCTTCTTTGACTGTGTTGCTGGTGGGTCTTTGGAGATTGGAGGTTTAAGATTAGAGAGTTTGTGCATTATTGTCAGTGAGTTAGTGTTAGTGTGAGAGAGTCAGTTGTTAGTGTTATCGTGAGTGAGTTAGTGGGAGTGGGAGTTAGTGGTAGTGGGAGAGAGTCAGTTAGTGGGAGCGTGAGTGAGTTAGTGGTAGTGGGAGTTGTTAGTGAGAGTTAGTGGTAGTGTGAGAGAGTCAGTTAGTGGGAGCGTGAGTTAGTGGTAGTGTGAGTTATTGAGTTAGTGGGAGTTATTGAGAGTTAATGGGAGTGTGAGTTATTGAGAATTAGTAGTAGTGTGAGTTAGTGAGAATTAGTAGTAGTGTGAGTTAGCGAGCAAGTGATTTTTCTGTACACTTAACACATTTACACGCAAACACATTCAATACATATACTTATCAATAACACTACATACACTCCATACCCCATACCCCCTCATACTACACTCCATACCCCATTCCCTGTAGTCCCATTCCCTTTCATCCCATTTACTCTTATCCCATACCCCATCCCCATCCCATACCCATCCCATAGTTACATTTAGTTTACATATCCTCCTTTTAGTCTTCTTCTTTTGGTTTATTTAAATACTCCTTACCCTCTTTGTTTTTTTAGATCCCTCTCACACTTTCAGCACTTATTTTGTCTTTTTAGTTCTTTATTTTGACCCCTTTTCATTTCATCACACTCACTTTTTGTTTGATTATTTGTGGTTTAGTTTAGGGAACAGATGGAGGGCAGGCAGGGGAGAGGTAGAGGGGAGAGGTAGAGGGGGGGAGGAGAGGGAGGGGGAGAGGAACAGGGCAGGAAGGGGGCAGGAAGGGGGGCAGGAAGCGGGGGTGGAAGCGGTGGGTGGACACAGCCATTTGGTTCAAGATGAACAAGTGGCTGGGCCCAGTGGCGGACAGAGTAGGGCTTCACAGTCCAGGAAACAGAGGGCATCGTCACAGGGGAAGGCCAAGGCGACTAGGGAGGCGAGGTTTTCGATGGAGGAGAAGGAGGCCCTCGTAGAGGCCTATATGGCCAGGTATAGGAGGCTGCAGCACCAGAAGACCACCCAACTGAGAAGAGGAAGCTCTGGCATGAGATAAGGAATGCAGTCAATGCCGTGGGTGGACGGAATAGAGATATGGACTCTATAAAACATCGATACCGGGACTGCAAGATGGATCTCAAGAAAAAGTTAAGCCTGGAGGCCCGACATGCCGCAGGAACCGGTGGCGGCCCTGCACTGGAAATCGAGTACTGCCGATGGGAGGAAATGTTGCGTCCCAGCATCTCCGAGGTGGATGTAGTCGGTATCGGAGGAATTGATACCGGGAACCTGCCACTCTCATCTGACGGTAAGCTCATTTAAGAATAAATTCACATACGAATGTATTTCAAGGGACACTATACGCAAACCTTTACTTTCATGATTGAGGTAGAGAATACAATTTGACAAAACATTCAAATGTACTTATATTACCTAATTTGATTCATTCTTTAGATATACTTTAATGAAGAAATAGCCATGCACACGGTGAACCAATCACAGGAGGCAGCTATATTCAGCTAACAATCAGCATCTTCTAAGCATATTTAGATATGCTTTTCAGCAAAGAATATCCAGAGAATGAAGCTAATTAGATAAGAAAAGTACATTAGAAAGTTGATTATAAATGTATGCTTCTAAATCATGAAAGATAAAACATTGGGTTTCATGTCCCTTTAAGGATCAGATTAATGCTATTACGCTGTTTACACGCATTCACAATTACTTTGCGGTTACATCAGTATCTAGGCTATAGGTTAGGTGTGCATTTAAACAGACTGCAAACAAACGCTAAAACATTCAGATTGAACAGACATATCACAAACACGGTTTAGAAAATGCGAAAATCGTATTGATTGTTAGATTTCAAAGTGGATTAATGATTCTGCATTTGTAATTGTATCATAAGCTAAGTCATTTAAAGCTTGATTTGGAAATATGCTAATATATACATATTTTTATTTTTCAAATATACAGAGTCTGGGGAGGAGGCAGCACAACAAATACAGCCTCCTCCTTCTCCCCGGGATGAGAGTGGTGGGGAGGAATTTCCACCTCGGAGGGAAGAGGCCCCCCGTGACGAAGAGGGCAAGGAAGCAGATGAAGAGGCCCCGGAAGCAGAGGAGGAGGCCGCAGAACCAGAGGCCCCTCAAGGACCCCGCCAAGCACAACAAGAGGAAATAGCGGAGGTGCGGGTTCTACTCCCGGATACAAAATATAGAAGGCCGAACTAGAATTCTTGAAGGGCAAAACAAAATAATTGAAGGCCAAAACCAAATAATAAACATACTTACTAGAATAGAAGAAGGGCAAAACAGAACCTTTAATCTACACCAAGAGATGTTTAATTTTTTCCGGGAGGCGCATGCTGGTCTGCCTCCTGGTTCGCCTCCTGCTGCTGGGCCTCCTGCTGCTGGGCTTCCTGCTGCTGGGCCATCTTCTCCTGCCGGGCCATCTTCTCCTGCCGGGCCATCTTCTCCTGCCGGGCCATCTCCTCCTGCCGGGCCATCTCCTCCTGCTGAGCCATCTCCTCCTCCTCACCTTGGTCGTCCCAGTACTCTTCCTTCCCACAACATCTCCAAGGAGAACTCGTTGGAGTCGGCAGTTGCCCCTCCCAGAGCCTCAGCCCCGTGGGAAAAGGGGAAGGAAGAGGAAGTAAGTATTTGTTTTCATGTTTAATGTTTTTTTATTTAATGTGTAATGGATAGGTATGTGATGATGTGGTTTTCATACACTTGTGGACCACACTCTGTATATAATCTACTTCTATGGGACCGGGTCCATGGAGGCAGATTGTTTGCAGAGTGTGGGTTATAGGTGTGTGAAAACCACATCATCACATACCTATCCTTGTTCATGATATTGATTGGTTTCTGTGATGTGATGTCCAACCTGTTTCCCGAATCGCAAACAAAATTACCATTACAATTATCCATGATGGCATATTACTGTTTGAATGCCAATAACACAGCTTAAAGGGACAGTCAGAAAATTATTGATTACAAAGAAAACACTGTATTACGCATTATCAAGTTGGAAACAACAAAACATGGAGAAATACGTGTGACTTATGTGCTTACCCTTGTATCTATGACTATGAAAAATGACCACTTATTTGTTGTTCTGACATAACAACATTTTAGATATCAATGATCAATACATGGTAAATAATATGCTGTATGAGCACAAGGTTTTACATATACAAATGCTATCCAAATGCCCTCTAGTGGTCAAATTACATAATGATTACATGCACTCTTCAAGCTCTAAGAAATGAGCACACAAACCTCATAGGTTTAGCTAGCAAATTAAAATAAACACAGACAAATGATTAATTGGTGAGAAACCTTTGATATCATTGATATTACAAAATTTACTTTTATAATAATGCAAAACATGATTTGTTTTCTAAACTGTCCCTTTAACAAAAATACATATGCTAACATATATTTGCAGATTGTTGGTATATCTACATGTACTTGTTCAAACAATAAATATTGAAAACAGATTTATATTGACGTGTTAAATAAAGTCTATTTTCTTAAAGAGACATTATTGTGTTAATTTATTTTTAGAAAGACATTTGTTTTAACAATGAATATGGTTTAAAGTCCTTTTAGGAGTGGGGGGTGAAAATATGCTAACAATAATATATTTGGAGATTAACCAATGTGGAACTCATACATGATACAAAAATAAACATTTGCATTAAAGGGACAGTATACTATCTTTTTAACAGAACTGTATGTAATAGACACTACTAGAAACAACAAGATTAACATATACTGATATCAATATTACAAAGCTTTAAACACTTTGAAAGAAAATCGGGTTATCTCTATTGAAAATATAGATGAACCCCCATTACAACCATAAAACAAGACAATACCCCATCATTAACATATGAAAAGACCCTTTACACAAACAGGAGAAAGCTGGAGATGGTACTCACATGAAACTTAGAGGCTTGGCGAGGAGTCTGAAAATTACTTACATTTTATTTGAACAGAAGCAAAATGAAATGTGTATTTGTTAAACAATGGACTATCTAACTAGAGACCAAATAAAATATTTTGATTTATAATGTGAGTGTCTAATGAACCTTTAATAAAATATACGACGAAATTACATTTAGAAGAAGTCTGCATCATATATTTAGCATATGATAAAGATAAATGCATATTGATTACTTTATTCTAACACAATAGCGCATATTTATGAATTAGATATCTTTAACATTAAACACAACAGTCATTTTTAAGAAAAAGGAACATATTGTTGACAAACATATTAAACAACATGGACTATAGAGATTTGCACTTGCCTCGAAATATCATATGCATGAAAACATTTTCGTTTATTCAACCCTTTCGTTTATTCAACCAGACATCCATCAAAAGAGAATGTGGTGGTCTTTATCAGCTATGGGTCAACAATGTAACATGATGCAAACAATCCATATTCACAATGTTTTTGAACTTGGCTTCATTCACAAACGTGTTTAACGTGCACAAACAAATATTGCGGGACTACGTAATATAATCAGACTTTTTTTACCTTTGCATGTGACGTCTTAATTAACATGGCGCTTCCTTGATCACGTAAGAACGCAATCCAATAAAAGGCACATTCTTGATCACGTAAGAACGCAAACAAAAAAAAGGCGCATCCTTGATCGCGTAAAAACGCCATCCAATAAAAGGTGCATCCTTGATCGCGTAAAAACGTCAGTCAATACAAGGAATCATTGGACAGCCTGGCAGGTGACGTCTTAAGCAACATGGCGCATCCGCAATCGCAGAAAAACCGCAGCCAATACAAGGACTCAGTTGACAGCTTGGCATATCACTAAGAAACGTATTTATATTTTTGTAACTACAGGGAGTGCAGAATTATTAGGCAAATGAGTATTTTGACCACATCATCCTCTTTATGCATGTTGTCTTACTCCAAGCTGTAAAGGCTCGAAAGCCTACTACCAATTAAGCATATTAGGTGATGTGCATCTCTGTAATGAGAAGGGGTGTGGTCTAATGACATCAACACCCTATATCAGGTGTGCATAATTATTAGGCAACTTCCTTTCCTTTGGCAAAATGGGTCAAAAGAAGGACTTGACAGGCTCAGAAAAGTCAAAAATAGTGAGATATCTTGCAGAGGGATGCAGCACTCTTAAAATTGCAAAGCTTCTGAAGCGTGATCATCGAACAATCAAGCGTTTCATTCAAAATAGTCAACAGGGTCGCAAGAAGCGTGTGGAAAAACCAAGGCACAAAATAACTGCCCATGAACTGAGAAAAGTCAAGCGTGCAGCTGCCAAGATGCCACTTGCCACCAGTTTGGCCATATTTCAGAGCTGCAACATCACTGGAGTGCCCAAAAGCACAAGGTGTGCAATACTCAGAGACATGGCCAAGGTAAGAAAGGCTGAAAGACGACCACCACTGAACAAGACACACAAGCTGAAACGTCAAGACTGGGCCAAGAAATATCTCAAGACTGATTTTTCTAAGGTTTTATGGACTGATGAAATGAGAGTGAGTCTTGATGGGCCAGATGGATGGGCCCGTGGCTGGATTGGTAAAGGGCAGAGAGCTCCAGTCCGACTCAGACGCCAGCAAGGTGGAGGTGGAGTACTGGTTTTGGCTGGTATCATCAAAGATGAGCTTGTGGGCCTTTTCGGGTTGAGGATGGAGTCAAGCTCAACTCCCAGTCCTACTGCCAGTTTCTAAAAGACACCTTCTTCAAGCAGTGGTACAGGAAGAAGTCTGCATCCTTCAAGAAAAACATGATTTTCATGCAGGACAATGCTCCATCACACGCGTCCAAGTACTCCACAGCGTGGCTGGCAAGAAAGGGTATAAAAGAAGAAAATCTAAAGACATGGCCTCCTTGTTCACCTGATCTGAACCCCATTGAGAACCTGTGGTCCATCATCAAATGTGAGATTTACAAGGAGGGAAAACAGTACACTTCTCTGAACAGTGTCTGGGAGGCTGTGGTTGCTGCTGCACGCAATGTTGATGGTGAACAGATCAAAACACTGACAGAATCCATGGATGGCAGGCTTTTGAGTGTCCTTGCAAAGAAAGGTGGCTATATTGGTCACTGATTTGTTTTTGTTTTGTTTTTGAATGTCAAAAATGTATATTTGTGAATGTTGAGATGTTATATTGGTTTCACTGGTAAAAATAAATAATTGAAATGGGTATATATTTGTTTTTTGTTAAGTTGCCTAATAATTATGCACAGTAATAGTCACCTGCACACACAGATATCCCCCTAAAATAGCTATAACTAAAAACAAACAAAAAACTACTTCCAAACTATTCAGCTTTGATATTAATGAGTTTTTTGGGTTCATTGAGAACATGGTTGTTGTTCAATAATAAAATTAATCCTTAAAAATACAACTTGCCTAATAATTCTGCACTCCCTGTAGTATGTGTCTAGATTGCTATCTAGGAATGTCACGAAATCATGAATCATCTTTTCGGACTTGACTGTCCCTTTAACTATAGCTATGGTGTATATCTTTAACATTTAAAAGATACACATGAGAAATACATATGCCATTGATGTTTTAAGATATGTTTAGATTGTTTTGGAATAACAATAATGACACATGTATTGATCAAACGTGTCATTTATTCAATTTGAAATATGGTCAGACTACCTATAGCCATATATGGGATGAAAAGTATTTTTTAATAATATTTAGAAAAACATATTCCTCATCTAAAATATGTGCATTACACACAGAGATTGATTTGGTTACACTTTTACAATAAGATAGAATAGAAAATGAAATACATGTGCTGTCAACATTACAATAAGATTGTTTATTATTAAGATTATATGTCCTTGTTCATGTAAAAAGGACAAAAACGCTTTAGAAATGGAAATACATTCATTAACAATTGTGCTCACCATCACTTAAAGGGACATGATTTTTATTTATAAAAAGAGGATACACAGAGACAATACTATTTCAATTAAATGAACACTTTACAGGGATTATATCATTGTATCAATCCTCAGATCATTTGTTAAAGGTGCATCAATTCATGCAGAGTTTATAAATACACACATGGATGTGAAATTTGAAATATACATATCTAACAATCTATATATACATATATAAAACAATTACTATGCTAATCATAATCATGCAATGATAAAGCTTTTAGAAAAAAATATAAAGACAAAAATAAAAATTACATTGGAGATGTTAATCTTAAAGTCATTTACAATTGTATTACATATATGATTCAGGAAACAACATTATTTTGGTAGGTCCCTTTAAGGATCAACCAGATAAAATAGAGATTTGAAATCAATGACATGAATAAGGAGGACAAAGAATTGTGCAATGACATGTCTTTTATTAGTATGTCAGAAAACAACAACGTTTATAAATAATATGGTAAAGATCATGAAAATTGGAGCCATATGACAAGGTAACAGAGTGCATCACAGTCCATGAAGAGAGTTGCCAAGGGCCACCATAGCCCCATTATAGATATATGACAAGGTAACAGAGTGCATCACAGTCCATGAAGAGAGTTGCTAAGGGCCAGCATAGCCCCATTGTAGATATATGACAAGGTAACAGAGTGCATCACAGTCCATGAAGAGAGTTGCCAAGGGCCAGCATAGCCCCATTGTAGATATATGACAAGGTAACAGAGTGCATCACAGTCCATGAAGAGAGTTGCCAAGGGCCACCATAGCCCCATTGTAGATATATGACAAGGTTAAGCAGAGTGCATCACAGTCCATGAAGAGAATTGCAAGGGCCAGCATAGCCCCCATTGTAGATATATGACAAGGTAACAGAGTGCATCACAGTCCATGAAGAGAGTTGCCAAGGGCCAGCATAGCCCCATTGTAGATATATGACAAGGTAACAGAGTGCATCACAGTCCATGAAGAGAGTTGCCAAGGGCCACCATAGCCCCATTGTAGATATATGACAAGGTAACAGAGTTCATCACAGTCCATGAAGAGAGTTGCCAAGGGCCAGCATAGCCCCATTGTAGATATATGACAAGGTAACAGAGTGCATCACAGTCCATGAAGAGAGTTGCCAAGGCCACCATAGCCCCATTGGAGCCATATGACAAGGTAAAAGAGTGCGGACAGGCACAACAATAAACTGAAAAAAGGCCAAATGGCAACAATAACAAAAACATCAACATGTGGACGGAGGATTCTTATCTGCGCCCTTGGAGCATCCCAGATCCTCCACCTTACTGGTCATACCTCTTCATCGTCCTGTGCATGTCCAGCTCCAGATTCAGGCCTTGAATTTAATAGCATGATTTGACGCAGAGTCAAATCCTGAACCCGGAGCTGGGCCGGCATGGTGTCGTTCATCCCTCTCAGGGACAGCTGCGTTCCTCAACACGGGCCTGCTCTACTCGTGCTATACCTTCTAGCATGAGCCATGCTGAGTCACAGCCTAAAATAAAGAATAGATCAAATATTAAGGATAATTACACAACAGAAGAAAAAATAAGCAAAGATACATTGTCATCATAAAGACAAATCATTCTTTACATCAATTTGTTGAATTGATTCTTTACACATTAAATATGTTATTCAGACAGACCAAAATCATTAAAGGGACAGTTTCCTCAAACATGTTGTCCCCTTTAATTGGTTTTCGATGATCCACTTATACAGCTTGAGTGTATAAAATCTTGTTAAAGGATTTACATTGTACTTACATTAGCTATTTAAATATTTTAATTATACTGTGGTAGGCACACCTATCCTTAAACATTTTGGCGTTGAGGACAAGCTGGTAAACATAGCAACCTGAAGAAATTACATTCCCACTGGGTTAGACAAGAGATAATGTATCAACATTTGTACATAAATTGTTGGATCCAAGTAGTGGTGATTGGTATATGTAGCGATATCAAATTAAAGGGACACTGAACCTAAATATTTAATTGACTGATTCAGATAGAGCATGACATTACAAATATTAAAAAATTACCACATATTCTTTAAATGTTAGAATTCTCTAGCTAGATTTTGAATGCAAGAATGTAGGTTTATAGGGCAGGCCATATTTGTTTATCAACTTTGGTTGTCCCTGCTGGTTGATGGATACATTCATCCAACAATAAAGAAATGATGTCCACAATTATTTTCTATTTAAAATAAAAATTTATTTAAAGAGATTAATTCATAAGAGCTAGTAAATTATAAATTTGATTAACATTGCATGCGCTATTTGATCACAATAGAAAAAAATTGCCTTCAGTGTACCTTTAAGTATCTTATAATGTGGATTTGAATGATACTTACAGCTGTGCCTGGGAAGGACAATCGACACCCAGGACAATGAAGGTTGAGACAGGGGGGAGGGATGGGATTGGGTTGGGGAGGGATGAGCTGCTGCTCCGGGGTAGGCCGTACAGCTGGGGAGTGGTGAGTTGGGTCTGGGCAGCTGGGTAGCTGTACGGCCATAATACGGGTAGAGCGTTGAAGGGGGACGAAGGGCCATTTTTTGGGAGGGACAGGAAAGGACAAATGGGAAGGGCCGGCAGGGGTCTGGGCCCTGGGCAGGGGTCTGGGCCTGGGCAGGAGTCTGGGCCTGGGCAGGAGTCTGGGCCTGGGCAGGGTTCTGGGCCTGGGCAGGGGTCTGGGCCTGGGCAGGGGTCTGGGCCTGGGTAGGGGTCTGGGCCTGGGCAGGGGTCTGTGACTGGCCAGGGGACTGGGCAGGGGCGGGAAAAACAGATGACCAGAGGTGGAGGATCCATCTGAAAAAAATAATACAAATATATTAACATCTCATACATCATGAAATCAAATCAAACGCATTTAAAATTGATTATGTTTTCAATATACTTAGAAGTGTGTTTGAATTTCTAAACAATTATGAAATGAGGATATGGTATGCATATAGGCACTCAGATGAATATCAATGACTGTCTGTACAATTATAACATTATTATTGTGGTTTGGCTGGAATATGCATGTGACATAATGATGGCATGAATTATAAATAAAATAAAATAAAAAAACATCCAAGCATATTTTCCATGCTGCCTGATATAGAAAGGGGGGCAGTAGTGTAATTGAACAGACAAATAATATTCCTTTTTAAAGTGCAAAAGCTGTAGACTTTGAATGTCTTCAATAAAATGATTTCCAATAAAGCAAAATGTTGTAAACATGATAGATATATTTCACATACCATCAGACTCAAGGCAAGCCTCTTCCTCCTCCTGTCACACATGTTAAATCAATCTCTGTAAAACATAACATGTGTGTACACGTTAAGATCAGATATTATAACATATGTTACTGTTGCTCAAAGACACAACATCAATGTTGCATTAAAGATATACTACACCCAAAGTTCTGATTTACATGGAGCATACAAATTACATTAGATTTGTTATTCTCAATGATTCAGATTTTCAATGTATTGTTTGTATTCATTTTAAAATCATAAAAGATAGTACATAGAACATTTAAGATTTCTCATGTGTGTATACTGATGACTGTTGTCAAAAATGAACATGGAAACAAAAATATGCTATACATCTTCTTAATAACAAAGGTGTAGACTAATAATGTTTTAATTATTAATCTTTCAATATTCAAGAAAATTAATATATAATCAGAGGAGTAAATTATATGTTTGTTTCAAATGTTATGCTTCATGAGAATCATGCTCATAATATTGATTACCAATACACCTTCAATGACATATAAATGAGTCAATGGACTTACCAGAAGGACCGCAAATGCGGCTCTGTGTCAGTGCTGGATTCCTCGGGCTCCCACACCAACTCTCTCTATGAATGATATAGATACTATATTAGTGAACACATTTGGGATAGCACCTAAATCACATCTGTAGCGATTTTTAGAATAATCAACTTGAAATGTGAAGAATAGAGCAGTCATTATCCTAAAAAATGCTTGATTGAATCAAGGGGATTTTGTTAAAATGATGTATTGAACATATGTTTAATTTCTGACTATATTCGACATCAAACTCATCTCATAAGATGCTATTGCATATCTAAATATACCCATTAATCAATGTTCCTTAAAAGAATACACACAAACCACATTTTGAATAACAGCTGTTGACAAATATAAACAAAGACATGTGGCACATCGAGCCATTTGTGCAATGTACAGTAATCTTGTTTAGGACACAAACATATTTATCACAATACAAAACCAAACTGATTAGTACAATATGTAATCATGGTGCTGTTAGAGTATGCTGATATCTATGAAGTAACTCCAACAGTGAATATGTGAATTATATATCAATATTGTCTAATCCAAAAGAATGTAAAGATGAATGAATCTATTGTTTATTAAAGGGACACTGACATGATTTATTTCAATCATTGATTTCACTGTTCAAACTGTTCCAAATGATTTTACATTGACTCCTATTATAATTGGAATGTTGCTACAATTTAATCTTAAATGAGATAAGCAATATTGGATCTCAATAAATATTGTTTGTTGAAGGTATCCACCAATCATCAATCAAAACCCAGGTTGGTCAACCAAATTGAGCTGCAGATAAAACGTACATTCTTGATTTTAAATACATTTAGCAATAGATATTTCACATATGATTATAGTATTATATTTAAATGTTGATAATATTGCATGCTCTATCTGAATGACAACATTAATAAATTTTAGCTCAGTGTCCCTTTAATATAAAAATAATGATTTGACAATGTTGGTGTTAATGAATTCTCTACTCCATATGTTGATGTAATGAATGGGATTGAGCATGCAATTCCAATCTATATGTTATTTAAGGATATCCTAAGAATTATTTAATTTTCATCTATTAAAGGTACATGAAGCTCTAAATGTGTAATTGTATACTTTTTCAAACTATGTACTACTGTTTATCTCAACACCTGATTTTAACTTTTGTAAAATTCCAATTTATGCATAAAAAAACAGCCGATAATACAGTAATGCATTGTTAACCTAAACCAAAATCCATCTTTTTTTTTTAAGAACTAAAACAATAGAATGAACCAATGTAGCTCATAAAAGTTTAAACAAAACAATAAAATCATGTTTAAAAAATCATTCTATGTAAAATTTAGGTTGGCATGTCCTTAAATGACGTGATCAATTTAAAAAATGGAATATATATTTTTAAAATCTAAACATATGCAAAAGTGTGTGTATTTTTTAAAAATGTATACAAATAAGATTAAGCAATACACAAGGGAACGAATATAAAATTGGACATTCAAAGAATCTTACATTAAATTAAGACATCCAGAATAGATGGGATATCTTAAATTCCAAACAAAATCAGAGTAGTCTTACAATGTAATCCTATTTTTTGGTTTTATTTATTCTTATTTGCAAAAAGTATTAAAATCCATTTTGCAGATACATATAAATATTGAACAATGTGGATTTAGTATGTAATGTTCTGTCCATGTTTCTAAGACAAATGTCAATTAAAATGAGACATACCATACTGTGACCAGCCCTGCCTTGAGGATCCAGCATCAACATCCAGATCTGTAATATATTAAAGAGGATTTGGATATCATTAATACAAATCATGCCATGTTTAAAATCTTTACATTATTAGCAAATCAATTAAAAACTATTAATCCTTTGGTAGTCCCATGAGTTAATTGTTTCCTCAATTAAATTCATGATAATATAGCCCTGTATTATTGTCAAATCAGTTGTGTTTATTTACTGTAGCTTAAATTAATTTTTTTGTGTTATTTCATTCTCATCAATTGATGGGCATATGTTATAATTTTTTTGGATTCTGCTTTTTTCTCTTTTTTTATATGTATAATATTTGAAAATAAGAATACTGTATTCTTCACATATATAAAAATTCACATTCATTTTGACCAAACATGTGTAAAGCAATGCACATTACAGCAACACCATGTTAACGTGTATGCGCAATTCCATTTTCTGCCGATCATTGCGCAATGATTCCAAGCGGAATTACGCATCCGTCATTTGACCCCAACATGTATAAAGCAATGCCACTTACAGCAAACCCATGTTAACGTGTATGCGCAATTCCATTTTCGCGATCATTGCGCAATGATTCCAAGCGGAATTACGCATCCGTCATTTGACCAACATGTATAAAGCAATGCCCACTTACAGCAAACCCATGTTAACGTGTATGCGCAATCCATTTTTGCGATCATTGCGCAATGATTCCAAGCGGAATTACGCATCCGTCATTTGACCAACATGTATAAAGCAATGCCAACTTACAGCAAACCATGTTAACGTGTATGCGCAATTCCATTTTCGCGATCATTGCGCAATGATTCACAGCGGAATTACGCATCCGTCATTTGACCAACATGTATAAAGGCAATGCCACTTACAGCAAACCCATGTTAACGTGTATGCGCATTCCATTTTCGCTCTGTGACGCATATTCTGTAGAGCGCAAGAAACATCATTCCTATTTCATGTGTCACTAATCTAAAATCAGATATCTAAACATCATATGTAGTGTTTGTTGTGAGATCTGTATAGGTTTAGTATCTGACTATATTCCATTTTGTAAAAAAATCAAATATTAAGATATTATATGAAGTTGGATAGTTACCTGTTCAGATTCTCCATCATCTCCTCCCAGGCCAACCGGACGGAGAAGCAGCTGCCCTGGCCCCCGCGTCAGGACTTTCAGATCCGCAAGCTGGGAGGGAAGAAGAGGAGGCCGAGGATGGCGAGGATCTAAATCTTTTAGGGACCCGGAGATTGAGGAGCTTGCATAAAGTCACCTCATAAGGGAGTAGGTATAGTTTCTGCGTGGCCTTTCTTAGGCCCCCCCTCTTTTACGGGCTTGTACCCCGTCCCTTATGAGGTTGACTTTTTTTGTTAAGCGCAACCTCATATCTCCGAATCTCTCATGATTTGATCCTGGCTCCTCTGGACGTCACCACACCAATTTAACCAACATCTGTGATAGACTCCCAGAGGGCCTTCTTAACAGGCGCATCTGTCAACCTCCTCTTGTTCCCAAACAGCTGGGGATAAAGTCCTTGACGGCGTGGACCAGTGCAGCGCTCTCCTGCTTGGTGAACCTGGGAGGTTTCATGCCTGCTAGGGTTGTATAATAATAATTATAATAATAATAATAATATATATTGCCTGCAGGCATTAGAGAACTGACAAAGATGGCAACGTGTAATGGACTTTTATATGGTGAAGTAAACATGAGATGCACATGGGACAAATTATCTGTACATCTGATTGGATAAAAGTTTGAAATATTGTTAGAATGTCTGTGAGACCATCCTGACTCAAGTTGTGTTTGTGTGATGAACTCTGATTGGCCGTTCTTAATGTTTCATATCTTAGTAACTTCCTTACACATACCTCTGGTGGTGCTGTAACTTCATTTTTCATGTAGACTTATTTGTAACTCATGGGCCTTCATGCGGATATGTGTGACGCAGATTTAATATCCGTGATCCGTTTAAATAATAATGATAAAATTCTATTTAAAATCTAATACTGTCACATTATTAAAAGTTTGTATACATTTTTTCGGTTTATAACGGTCTGTTTCTTTAATACAAATACACATTTAATATTGTATGTCTTTATTGTTCATAAAATCCATTTATTTACTTATTGTGAAGTTATTGATATTGCTCTATTAAATGTATTTCATAATGCACATTGATTGTGTGCTATTTGCGTGACATTAGACTCTAATGTTTAAAGATGCTAATCTGGTGTTTCAAGACCGTTTCTCACGCAATCTTTCTGAATAGTTCAAATTCAGGTTATAATGTCGTCTAACTTGTATAATCTGTTTTATAAAGTTAAACTACAGTTTTGTTTGTTATTAGTAAATAAACCTCGAGTTGTATTTGTCTGAAGTGCTCATATATGTTATTGTGCAATTGCGTCTTTATTTTTAAATAGACATTACAAACAAACAATTGTATCAAATGATCTGTATGGATAGAAAATTGTTTAGACTTTAAATGTAATCAATTTATCTTTGTATTTAGATATCCTCAACAGAGACATTTAAATGCACATGGTTGAGCCAATCACATAAGGCATCTCTGTGCATCCACCAATCTTCATCTACTGAGCCTATCTCGATATGCTTTTCAAGCAAGTATGTCAAGATAAGAAGAGAAGTAAATACACTCATTAAATCTCTTAAAGGGACACTGTCCAACAAATTTAGCGTTCGTGATTCAGATTGAGCATGAAATGTTAAGCAACTTTATAATTTAATCCGATTCTCAAATGTTAAGAATTATCTTGTTATCTTTCTTTGCAAATCAATAATGATATTTAGATTACGGACAATTGTTGCAAAAAACCTGGTGTTGTCCTTGATGATTGTTGGATAAATTAATCCAACCAATTAATCCAACCAAAAAAAACAAGTTCTGTCCAGAGTACTGAAGCAATAAATTATCTATTTAATGCCTTATTTTTAAAGTAATGATAGCAACATCACAAGAAACATTCATAATATAAGACAATTTTTTAAAGTTGCTTAAAATAGAATACTCATTCAGAATGTATAAATCATTAATTTTTTAACTGTCTCACTTTAAGTATATTATGAGTTCATGTCCCTTTAAAGAGACATTTCACAATAATGCTTGAAATACCAGAAACCTAGGCACTTCCTTTTGCTAAATTAGTATAACATATGAGTAAAGCATATTTAGATTAACTTCTGATTGTTTTACACACTGACTGAAATATATATTGTAAGGATGTATTTCGGAGGTCTTCAGCTTAGAGGGACATTAAGCTATATGTTATTTATGCATTTTGGATAAGATTATAATATTTTGAACAACTTAATTTGTTTTGGTATTCAATCATTAGATGTAATTATAAATATTCCGGATTAAATACATATCTACATAGGCTAGATACAAGATCTATAAAATTAATTTTACATTCAACCACACTGATCACTTTAATGTAATTGAACCACTTCCCCTTCTTAAAGTGAACAAATAATTTATGTCAAATTTTGATTACATATCGAAATTATTTTAACATCTAAGAATTTCAAAAGAAAAGCATCGATGGATCTCACTCCCAAATTAATTTAAAAAAGATAGTTTAATTTAATATTCTCTGAATCAGTGGATTTTCTAAAATTAATGCATTATTTGATCTTATGCATGTGCTTGTCAAATAGCCAACTACCAGTCATGGGAGTCAAATTGTTTTTTATTGACAGATTATATGGATATTTATTATAATCTGTTCAAAAGAGTGTATTTAATAATAAAATGATTATTATTACCATTTAAAAAATCAAAAGTTTCTGAAACAAATAAAAAAAAAATATTCCTGGAAGTCATCAGATGACAATCTGAAATAATTTTTTTTTTTTTTTAACAAAGTTAATACACACGTTGTCAAATATTCATAAAATACATTTACAATCATCTTGTGTCTATGCTCTAACTTTGTTCAACATTTTATCAAGATATTTATTAATTAAATTTAAAAATAAATAAAATAAACATACACCATTATATTGTGTAATAAAAATAAATTAAATATCTGAATTTCTCAATTATACATAATAATGTATATACATTTCTATAATATATATGTATGCTGAACATAATTGTAATATTTCATGTCCATTCAAATACCTCTATATAAACTATAATATGTATTCCTTTTATGATTGTGATCCCTAAATATCTAATTATGAAATAAGTATGACTAATGTATGTAAGCTACTAATATTCAACATTCTTCCTGTGATTCTTAACTAGCATGCATTGTAAACCAACCCTGGATAATACATGGTCTTTGAAAGTCAATTCAGGGGTAAACAGTTGATCTTCAATAGGTGTCTGATTCATCAGTTCATAAAATAGAGGACTGAAATACCATCTAAAAAAAGTAAAAATCATCTAAGTGTCTTGATTGTGATCCCTAAATATCTAATTATGAACTAATATGACTAATGTATGTAAGCTACTAATATTCAACATTCTTCCTGTGAATTCTTAACTAGCATGCAATGGTACACCAACCTGGATAATGCATGGTCTTTGAAAGTCAATTCAGGGGTAAACAGTTGATCTTCAATAGGTGTCTGATTCATCAGTTCATAAAATAGAGGACTGAAATACCATCTAAAAAAGTAAAATCATCTAAGTGTCTGATTGTGATCCCTAAATATCTAATTATGAACTAAATATGACTAATGTATGTAAGCTACTAATATTCAACATTCTTCCTGTGATTCTTAACTAGCATGCATTGGTACACCAACCTGGATAATGCATGGTCTTTGAAAGTCAATTCAGGGGTAAACAGTTGATCTTCAATAGGTGTCTGATTCATCAGTTCAAAAATAGAGGACTGTGAAATACCATCTAAAAATTAGAAAATAATCTAAGTGTCTCCAATAGGATGCCTCCACAGCCTTATTCTATCAAATAGTTGGCACAGCAGATTGGAAAGATAATGCCAGACATGATCCCATTGGTATACTTCAATTTCAATCTTGGCTTTTTCCACTGTCAGTCTGGGCAATCTTCACTGTCAGGCTTCTAATCTTCCCTTTCAGTCTTTAGATTAAGTCAGCCTCCCCTAATGGCAGAAAAAGTTTATAAAAATTACTACAAGTGTGTGAATCAGTTCTGTACCCCTCTACCAGCCCCATTTCAGAATAAATTTCTGTCACTAGCATACTAAGCGTGTGTAGCATCTTGTGTTATGTATCTATCAAGTGTGAAGATGAGTCATATTGAGCAGAACGAACCTCTAATGGTGTGACATTGAACCATAGTCATGCTAGAGGATAGTAATGCTAGAGGATCCCTTCTGAGTATGTACATTTAAGTAATGTGTAAACTAAATACTAGTTTTGAAAATGTATAGCCATATGATGTATTTGTGATACAATTCATGCCAGCAACAGTCCATACATTTATACTTACCAGCTGCTGTCCTCTTTAAAAACCAGGTGGCAAAGACACTCGTACAGGACCCCAATGCCCAGAGCATCACCTATATTAATAAATGAAACAAATTTTAGCATTTGATGACAATCCTAACCTATTTGCACAATTCTCTACTTGTCATTTTCCCTAGAGTTCACATCTAATGACAATACTCCAGTCTAACTTCTATTATTTACCGTCTAAAGGTGGCGGTTTGATGATGTCTGCTCTGCCCATTGAGCCCCTCGTCCCGGAATTGGCCCTCTAGAACAGGATCATCCTCCTCATCTCTGAGGAAGGTTTTTGTTGCGCCTGGGACGCCCTGCAGCATCAAGCCCGCTGTGCAATATTATGAGGACACTACAGGCTACAACGATCTTAGCCAACTTCTTTGGGTTGTACTGGAGGGCTCCTCCCGACCGGTCAAGGCACCTGAACTCATCTCTCAAGGAGCCCGAACATTCGTTCAAACCACCGCCCTGGTTCCTCTTATGAGCACTATTGTAGCGCTCCTCAGACACATCAGTCGGGCTACCGCAAGGGGGGGGTAATAAGCCAAGGCCGGCTCATGTACCCAGAATCACCCTAATAAATTATGAAAAGAACATAATTCAACCCACTGAATCACTCAAAATATTATTTTGATTCCAATAAAAGTTTTTGTACCACGATAATCCACTAACAAATGTTTATTTTTGAAAAGAATAATCTAGTCAATCTTCTTATTCTCTATCTTCCCATTTCAGCTAAGACAATGCTACATATGACGTATTTCTCTAAACCAGACCTTGTGTAAAATGCTAACTAAATGGTTACATTGCATTCTCTATCTGAGCATTTAAGGTAAGACATGCTAAATATCTGCAATTGAACTAAAAGTAGACATTAGCGGAAAGAGACAATGGACATGGTTAAATTGCATTAGCTAATATGTTGACATTTCAGCTAAGACATGCTACATATGCCGTATTTCTCCTAAATACAAACCTTGTGTAAAAATGCAACTAAATGGTTACATTGCATTCTCTATCTGAGCATTTAAGGTAAGACATGCTACATATCTGCATTGAACTAAAAGTAGACTATAGCGGAAAGAGACAATGACATGGTTAAATTGCATTAGCTAATATGTTGCCATTTCAGCTAAGACATGCTACATATGCGTATTTCTCCTAAACATACCTTGTGTAAAATGCAAACTAAATGGTTACATTGCATTCTCTATCTGAGCATTTAAGGTAAGACATGCTACATATCTGCATTGAACTAAAAGTGACATTAGCGGAAAGAGACAATGACATGGTTAAATTGCATTAGCTATATTATGCATTTCAGCTAAGACATGCTACATATGCGTATTTCTCCTAAAACAAACCTTGTGTAAAATGCAAACTAAATGGTTACATTGCAATTCTTCTTCTGAGCATTATAAGGTAAGACATGCTATATAATCTAAGAATTCCTAAGAATTCTACCTTTTCTGTACTTAGATTATAAGTCGTAATAGCCAAAAAGGATTGACATTCAGTATTTTGAACAAATCCTCCAGTAGTTCCACTGGTCCCTCACAATAAAAATAGAATGGCATCTATATACCCTAGACCAGTGGGAGTTGTACTTTGTGTGGTTCCTGAGAGATTCATGGAATACCACCATTTCTTCCCACCAGACTAGGTATATGTTCGCATATGTAGGTGCACAATATGTGCCATGGCAGTGCCACAGATTTGCAGGAAAAATTTGTCATCGAAGACAAAATAAATTGTGGGTAAGGACAAACTTCAAGAGTTTTTAAAATAAATTCTTTAGTTTCCCACACATAATTCTACATCTTTTTCCAAAAAATGGGCAACTGCCTTTAATACCCCATTCAGTCTGTATACTTGTATACAATGACTCCACGTCACAGGGTGACAAGTATGGAGTCCTTACTAGTCTGAATATTCTGGATTTTGTTGAATATATGCATTGTATCTCTCGTATAGGAGGGAAGGTCTTCACTATTTTTATTTAATAATTTTAACTTTTAGGGTTAGGGTTTGGTTTAGGTTAGGTTTAGGGGTAAATATAGTTTATTTAGGTTGTTGCGATGTGGGGGGCCTTCGATTTAGGGGTTAATTAATAGGTTTAGTTAATGTTGGTGATGTGGGGGGTGCGGTTTATGGGTAATAGGCTTAGGTTAGTGTCGGTGATATTAGGGAACAGCAGCTTAGGGGTTACTAGGTTTTAGTAGTGTTGGCGGTGTTTGGGAATGGCAGTTTAGGGGTTAATAGGTTATAGGTAGAATTGGCGATGTGGGTGGGGTGCGTTTTAGGGTTAATAGTTTTAGGTTAGTGTCGGCTATGTCAGGGAACTGCGGTTTAGAGTTTAATACTTTATTTAGTGATTTATTTAGTGTTGGCGATGGTTTGGGACGGGGGGTTTAGGGGTTAATAGGTTATGGTAGTGTTGGCGATCTGGGGGGCTGTGTGGTTTAATGGGGTTAAATAGGTATAGGTTTGTGTCTGCAATGTCGTGGTACTGCGGTTTTAGGATTAATAAACTTTGTTTCATGATTAGTTAGTGACGGCTATGTGGGGGGGAGACAGTTTAGGGGTTAATAGCTCTTTTTAGTGGCAGTGTGGGTGGTGGCGGCGGTTTAACATAATTTTTTTCGGCAGTCACCGGAACATTAGTTCATAATAATGATTTAAAAATTCGGAACGACACGAATAAATCTCGAAACCGAATTACTGACACATACCGAATTATTCCGAATGTCTCAAACCAAATTTTTTTATGACCTGAAACGAAACGAAGCAAACCGAATTTTTCAATTGCGCACAAGTCTATTAAATATATGGAAAATATATCAAGCATTAATGTTAATATTACAAATAATAGTTATTTTATCAATATCAATCTTAAATGTTTGAAAATTTAAAGAATAATATACAGTATATATATATATATATATATATATATATATATATATATACACACACAGAGAGAGAAGCACACTCACAGGAACGAACAATCGGCTCAATACCATTGTTATCCTGTTCTATGGCGATTTACCACCTGGGTGCAGCTTCTTTTAGCCCAGTAATGCTTTTCACAGAGAAGAACTTTCCTGTAGTATAACAATCGATCTCGCCTATTACAGTCAGTCCAGCGCTGAAATACCAGGCAACTCCTTCTCTGAACAAGGAATACAGCAACCCCAGACGATCGTTTCGGCCTTCATTGGGCCTCTCGTCAGCTGAGGTGTAGCCTATTCTCTAAGCACACTGAGCAAGGAGTCCACATCTGGATTTCCCCCCCTTTTCCCATAGGGAGACTAAATACACAGCAGAGAGAAGCACACTCAAAGGAACGAAACAACCAGCTCAATACCATTGTTAGCCTGTTCTATGGCGATTTACCACCAGGGTGCAGAAGGAGAGCACTCACTGGACTTTGTTCCAATACAATTTAGCTTTTATTTCAGCCTTTAAAATTCCATAATGTTTCAGGTAACGGTTTCGGTCCCTTTGTCAAATGGCACTCAAAAAACACCCAATATATCCCACAACTATATCCTTATTCTTTAATACCCCATAGCTCATTAATCTTAACAATAATTAGCCAATACAGCTGCAGCCACTCACAACCACAACACTTTTCTTTGAGTCTTTTGTTCTTTGAGTGCCTTTGACAAGGGACTGGACCGGTACCTCCCCCGAAACGTTATTGAATTTAAGGCTGAAATAAAAGCTATATTTTATGGGAACAAAATCAGTTCATTCTTCTCCTTCGTTTGGAAATCTATAACCCAGACAGCACCCTTGGTATACACGAAACTGAGGAGGTGAATATCCCTATTGCAAATTGGATATGTTATATCTAGATGTTGCACCCGATCATTTGAATTAATCATTGGAAATTTATTGTGTTTATACACAACATAAATAACTCTTTTACCATTCTAATACTGCTTTTTTATTCTGCACTTATATCTCATAATGGATGCTTTGGAGGAAGCAAATACCATGTAGCTTACCCCCTGAACGTGAGGATGACAACATGGACACATTCATGTACATGGGATGAGGATGCAGAAGAGGATCAGAGTGTATCAGATCTGAGTGAGTTGAGGGGGGTGTTACCCCTATCAATATATACCACAAGTTAGTACATTTAAGAAAGAAAGCAATAGATTACCACCTACATGCCATCTATTTATCCAGTTACCATAAGAGGAAACAAATCTCCAGAGGATTTAGAATAAAAAACATTCCCACACTTGGTAGATCTACCACAGAGTTTTGTCGCAAGTGGTGTTCAATTTTGAACAAGTTTTCCTATGATCTGATGCTATTGGTCAAGTCATAGAGGGTAGGATAAAATTTGAAATAGAACAGATAAAACAACATAGCTACCACAATATTACAGAAGACAAAACACAAGACTGGGTTAAAAAACTTGACACCTTGGTGACAAAATATAAAAATTATTTAATATCATTCAAAAACAAAAAACTGACGACTGTAGAAACTACAGAGAGAGACGTGTTTACAAATGGCTTTATGGGAAAGAGAATGAAGGAGGGTATCGCAGAGAGAGACATTTGCACCCTAAAAGTCTGTTGGAGTCAATTGACAGTAGTGGGGGGTGATTCATCAGAGGGAGATCATCTGAACAGCAATAGAACAGGCACAGAGACACAGAATACACAATCAGACATGACGTCTTTTTCTGGGTTAGTAGCCAGAGTGGCAGCCAAATCGCCACTAGGGAGAACCACAAACATAACCAACTAGGAGAGGGGCTAAGGAAAAAACAAAAACCAACAAAGAAAAAGTAGACGTGTTTAATCTGAGTAGTAGGGCACTGTCAGAAAATGAATGTAGTCTCCTCAGCCGTGGTTTTTCTTTTGTGCCTACCCCTAAGGATAATAATAATTTTGAGAAAGTGGTGAATTTTCAAAAACTACAAAGACAATTAAAGTTAAAAGATTTGTTCAAGGATATGACACAAGAGGCAAACACTAGTTTACAGTTTAAAACCCTGTCTACCTTTGAACCTCCTGTCACCAACCCATCCATTAAAAGCTTCACACGCATAGTGATGTCGCAAATAGTTCGCCGGCCAATAGTTCCCGGCGAACATAGCATGTTCGCATTCTCCGCAGCGGGCGAACATATGCGATGTTCGATCCGCCCCCTATTCGTCATCATTGAGTAATCTTTGACCCTGTATCTCACAGTCTGCAGACACATTCCAGCCAATTAGCAGAAGACCCTCCCTCCCAGACCCTCCCAGCTCCTGGACAGCAGCCTTTTTAGATTCATTCGGAAGCTGGCATTGTTAGTGAGAGGAGGGACAGTGTAGCTGCTGGTGATTTAATAGGGAAATTGATAGATAGGCTAGTGTATTCAGTGTCCACTACAGTCCTGAAGGACTCATCTGATCTCAGCACCCAAAAAAGCCCTTTTTAGGACTAGAACATCATTTTTTGATTATTTTTTTTTCCTGTGTAATCTAATTGCAGTTGCCTGCCTGCCAAGCCACTTGCCCAGTGCCACAACTCATATCTGGTGTAAAAGTAGTGTAAATTTAAAAAAACAAAACTTTTTTGACTGTGAAACATCAGTCTGCTAGTGTAATCTAATTGCAGTTGCCTGCCTGTCAGCGTGTGTGCCAGCCCCACTTGCCCAGTGCCACCACTCATATCTGGTGTAACAGTAGTGTAAATTTAAAAAATATAAACTTTTTTGACTGTGAAACATCAGTCTGCTAGTGTAATCTTATTGCAGTTGCCTGCCTGCCAGCGTGTGTACCAGGCTCACAGCATATACTGTGCCCACTTGCCCAGTGGCCCCACTCATATCTGGTGTAACAGTAGTGTAAATTAAAAAAAAAAAAACTTTTTTGACTGTGAAGCATCAGTCTGCTAGTGTAATCTAATTGCAGTTGCCTGCCTGCCAGTGTGTGTGCCAGGCTCACAGCATATACTGTGCCCACTTGCCCAGTGGCCCCACTCATATCTGGTGTAACAGTAGTGTAAATTTAAAAAAAAACTTTTTTGACTGTGAAGCATCAGTCTGCTAGTGTAATCTAATTGCAGTTGCCTGCCTGCCAGAGTGTGTGCCAGGCTCACAGCGTATACTGTGCCCACTTGCCCAGTGCCACCACTCATATCTGGTGTAACAGTAGTGTAAATTTAGAAACAAAAAACTTTTTTGACTCTGAAACATCAGTCTGCTTGTGTAATCTAATTGCAGTTGCCTGCCTGCCAGCGTGTGTGCCAGGCCCACTTGCCCAGTGCCACCACTCATATCTGCTGTAACGGTAGTGTAAATTTAAAAAAAAACTTTTTTGACTGTGAAACATCAGTCTGCTAGTGTAATCTAATTGCAGTTGCCTGCCTGTCAGCGTGTGTGCCAGGCTTACAGCATATACTGTGCCCACTTGCCCAGTGGCCCCACTCATATCTGGTGTAACAGTAGTGTAAATTTTAAAAAAAAAAAACTTTTTTGACTGTGAAACATCAGTCTGCTTGTGTAATCTAATTGCAGTTGCCTGCCAGCGTGTGTGCCAGGCTCACAGCGTATACTGTGCCCACTTGCCCAGTGCCACCACTCATATCTGGTGTAAATTTAAAAACAAAAAACTTTTTGGACTGTGAAACATCAGTCTGCTTTTTTGTGTCAGGCTCACAGCTTATACTGGGCCCCCTTGCCCAGTGCCACCACTCATATCTTATTTAATAGTAGTGTAAGTGTACATTTAAAAAAATAAAAACTTTTTGGACTGTGAAACATCAGTCTGCTTTTTTGTTTCAGGCTCACAGCGTATACTGTGCCCACTTGCCCAGTGCCACCACTCATATCTTGTTTAATAGTAGTGTAAGTGTACATTTAAAAACAAAAAAAACTTGTTGGACTGTGAAACATCAGTCTGCTTTTTTGTGTCAGGCTCACAGCTTATACTGGGCCCACTTGCCCATTGCCACCACTCATATCTTGTTTAATAGTAGTGTAAGTGTACATTTAAAAAAATAAAACTTTTTGGACTGTGAAACATCAGTCTGCTTTTTTGTGTCAGGCTCACAGCGTATACTGTGCCAACTTGCCCAGTGCCACCACTCATATCTTGTTTAATAGTAGTGTAAGTGTACATTTAAAAAAATAAAAACTTTTTGGACTGTGAAACATCAGTCTGCTTTTTTGTGTCAGGCTCACAGCATATACTGTGCCCACTTGCCCAGTGCCACCACTCATATCTTGTTTAATAGTAGTGTAAGTGTACATTTAAAAAAAAAAAAAAACTTTTTGGACTGTGAAACATCAGTCTGCTTTTTTGTTTCAGGCTCACAGCGTATACTGTGCCCACTTGCCCAGTGCCACCACTCATATCTTGTTTAATAGTAGTGTAAGTGTACATTTAAAATAAAAAAAAACTTTTTGGACTGTGAAACATCAGTCTGCTTTTTTGTGTCAGGCTCACAGCTTATACTGTGCCCACTTGTCCAGTGCCACCACTCATATCTTGTTTAATAGTAGTGTAAGTGTACATTTAAAAAAATAAAAACTTTTTGGACTGTCAAACATCAGTCTGCTTTTTTGTGTCAGGCTCACAGCGTATACTGTGCCCACTTGCCCAGTGCCACCACTCATATCTTGTTTAATAGTAGTGTAAGTATACATTTAAAAACAAAAAAAACTTTTTGGACTGTGAAACATCAGTCTGCTTTTTTGTTTCAGGTTCACAGCTTATACTGGGCCCACTTGCCCAGTGCCACCACTCATATCTTGTTTAATAGTAGTGTAAGTGTACATTTAAAAAAATAAAAACTTTTTGGACTGTGAAACATCAGTCTGCTTTTTTGTGTCAGGCTCACAGCGTATACTGTGCCCACTTGCCCAGTGCCACCACTCATGCCACTACCTCAGGCAGAGGCAGGCCACCCCGCAGGTGCCGTCGTGGTCATGGTGCTGTGATTCCCTTTAGCCCTAGAATAATGCCCAGTGTTCAGAGGCCAAGTCCCATGAACTCGAAAATTTCTGAGGAAATAGTTGACTTTTTAACACAGGACACCCAATCTTCTATAGCTTCCGCTCCGAACCTTGACGCACCATCCTCCTCCAGCTTATCTTTGGGCACCTCTCAAGTTACCACTCGCCCGCCTGGCGCCACCACCAACACTAGCACCACAGCCGCTTCACTTGATCTGTCAGAGGAGTTTTTTACACATCAGTTGGAAGAAATGAGTGACGCGCAACCATAATTGACAGAGGCAATGATATGTCTCAGTCAGGCAGCATTACAGACATGGACGTACGGTGTGATGATGATGATGTTGTACCCGCTGCTGCTTCCTTTGTTGATTTGTCAGATACAAGTGAAGCGGTTGATGATGACGATGCATCCGTGGATGTCACGTGGGTGCCCGCTAGAAGAGAAGAAGAACAGGGGGAAAGTTCAGATGGGGAGACAGAGAGGAGGAGACGAGTTGGAAGCAGGGGGAGGTCGTCGCAAGGAGCTAGTGGCACAGTCAGACAGCATGCATCAGCACCCGGGGTCAGCCAGACAGCACGCCAATCAATGCATGCTGTTGCCACCACCAGAATGCCGTCATCGCAGAGCTCAGCAGTGTGGCATTTTTTTGTGTGTCTGCCTCTGACAACAGCGATGCCATTTGCAACCTGTGCCAAAAGAAACTGAGTCGTGGGAAGTACAACACCCACCTAGGTACGACTGCTTTGCGAAGGCACATGATCGCACTTCACAAACGCCTATGGGATGAACACATGAGTAGAAGCAGCACACAAACTCAAAGCCGCCATCCTCCTCCTGGTCCAGCATCTTCAGCCAAGTCAACCACTGATGTCCTTCTTGCCCCCTCTCAACCATCCACCACTCCGTCTCTCTTCCGGAGCAGTTCCTGCTCATCTGCCCACAGTCAGGTGTCTGTGAAGGACATGTTTGAGCATAAGAAGCCAATGTCACAAAGTCACCCCCTTGCCTGGCGTCTGACAGCTGGCTTGTCTGAACTCTTAGCCCGTCAGCTTTTACCATACAAGCTGGTGGAGTCTGAGGCATTCAAAAAATTTTGTAGCTATTGGGACACCGCAGTGGAAGGTACCCGGCTGAAATTTCTTTGCACAAAAGGCAATCCCCAACCTGTACTCGATTGTGCAAAAGGAAGTAATGGCATGTCTGGCACACAGTGTTGGGGCAAGGGTCCATATGACCACTGACAGCTGGTCTGCAAAGCATGGTCAGGGCAGGTATATCACCTACACTGCGCATTGGGTAAACCTGCTGACGGCTGCCAAGTATGGAATGCGTGGCTCTGCAGAGGAGGAGTTGGTGACACCGCCACGACTTGCAGGCAGGCCTGCTGCCACCTCCTCTACTCCTCCTACTCCATCCTCTTCCATAACCTCCTCGGCTGAGTCATCTTCTGCTGCTGCGTCTTGCCCCACATCAACGGCACCCCCCCCCAGCTCCCCAGGTACTATTCCACATCCCGGATACGTCAGTGTCACGCCGTCTTGTGGTTCACTTGCCTGAAAGCAGAGAGTCACACCGGACCAGCACTCCTGTCCACCCTGAACGCACAGGTGGATTAGTGGCTGACTCCGCACCAACTGAAGATCGGCAAAGTGGTTTCTGACAACGGAAGTAATTTGGTGGCGGCATTGAAATTGGGCAAGTTGACACATGTTCCGTGCATGGCACATGTGTGTAATCTGATCGTACAACGCTTTGTGCATAAGTACCAAGCTTACAGGACATCCTGAAGCAGGCCAGGAAGGTGTGTGGCCATTTGAGGCGTTCCTATACGGCCATGGCACACTTTCCCGATATCCAGCAGCGAAACAACATGCCAGTGAGGCGCTTGATTTGCGACAGCCTGACACGTTGGAATTCAACACTGCTAATGTTCAACACCTGCTCCAATGAGAAAAAGCCATTAACGAGTATTTGTATGACCGTGGTGCTAGGACAGCCTCTGCGGAGCTGGGATTTTTTTTGCCAAGTTACTGGATGCTCATGCGCAATGACTGTAGGCTCATGCTTCCTTTTGAGGAGGTGACAAACCTAGTCAGTCGCACCGAAGGCACCATCAGTGACATCATACCATTTGTTTTCTTCCTGGAGCGTGCCCTACAAAGAGTGCTGGATCAGACCGTAGATGAGCGTGAAGAGGAAGAGTTGTGGTCACCATCACCACCAGAAACAGCCTTATCAGCATTGCTTGCTGGACCAGCGGCAACGCTGGAAGAGGATTGTGAGGAAGAGGAGTCAGAGGAGGAATGTGGCTTTGAGGAGGAGGAAGACCAACCACAACAGGCATCCCAGGGTGCTCGTTGTCACCTATCTGGTACCCGTGGTGTTGTACGTGGCTGGGGGGAAGAAAATACCTTCAGTGACATCACTGAGGATGAGGAACGGGACATGAGTAGCTCGGCATCCAACTTTGTGCAAATGGGGTCTTTGATGCTGTCGTGCCTGTTGAGTGACCCTCGTATAAAAAAGCTGAAGGAGAATGACCTGTACTGGGTGTCCACGCTACTAGACCCCCGGTATAAGCATAAAGTGCCTGAAATGTTACCGAATTACAGCAAGTCGGAAAGGATGCAGCAGTTCCAAAATAAATTAAAAAGTATGCTTTACACAGCGTATAAGGGTGATGTCACAGCACAACGGGAATCTAACAGGGGAAGAGGTGAAAGTAATCCTATGACTCCCACGACCACGCCGGCAAGGACAGGATGCTTTACAGACGTGTTGGTGGAGGAAGAGACCTTCAATGACATCATTGAGGACAAGGAACGGGACATGGCTAGCTTGGTATCCAACCATGTGCAAATGGAGAGTTTGCGGTTGTGCAAATGGACTGTTTGCGGTGCGTTAAAGGGACATTCTAGGCCAAAATAAACTTTCATGATTCAGATAGAGCATGTAATTTTAAACAATTTTCCAATTGTGCAAATGGACTGTTTGCGGTTGTTTGCGGTGCGTTAAACAGGGAGTTTGGTCTGTTATTGTGAAGCGGTTGTAACCCTTACACTACCTGATCTATACAAAATCATACCTGATGTTTTAAAGCACGTTATTCCAAACAATTTAGGAACGTTAGGTGATTTATGCCCTTTATGGTTTAAAACCAGACTCTGCATCAACTATGTAATTTTACGTGGGAGTTTTGCCATGGATCCCCCTCCGGCATGCCACAGTCCAGGTGTTAGTACCCTTGAAACAACTTTTCCATCACTATTGTGGCCAGAATGAGTCCCTGTGGGTTTTAAAATTCACCTGCCTATTGTAGTCAATGGCGGTTCGCCCGTTCGCGAACTTTTGCGGACGTTCGCTGTTCGTGAACGGAAAATTTTAAGTTTGCGACATCACTAATGGTGTATCATGATTATATAAATCATGATGCAAAGATGCACCCCAGTTTGACTTATGGGGAATTGAAAGCCATTCAAAGCCTAAAAATGATGATAGTATCATCATATGCCGCGCTGATAAAGGCGGTGGCATTGTTGTAATGGATTACTCACAGTATAGAAAGGAAGCTCTTCACCAATTATCTGACACCTCAACATATATCAAACTAAGAGGAAATCCCACTCAAGCATTCAAAAAGGGCATCGATCAGTGCCTGAGATCTGCATGTGAAGCTGGTTATATTAATGAGTCTCAACTAACATATTCAACTACTGATTTTCCTAAGACACCAGTGAAGTAAATGAAATAAATCTATATTTCTTTGTGTCTGTTTACTATACTTGTAGTGATATGCTAATATTCCTTTTAATAATCCCTTATGAATTATTATACCAACTATAAATATTAACACACACTCACTAGCTTCATTAAACTATTTGTAAGGATATTTACTCACAAGTCTTGCTTCAACAATGCAAACTTTTATTATAATGAGACTATATAAACATTAACACATGATATGAGAATTAACTATAAATATACAGCACTGAATTAAACATCAATATTACACTAATACATATGCCCATTCTATCACATATAAATACAGTACTGATGTAACATCAATATCACACTAATATATACCCATTCTATGTGAGTGTGTGTGTGGTGTGCTGTAATTGAGGTTTTCAATAGAAAGTACTCATGTGGTGTTATCAGAGCAAAATCCCAGAGACCAGAGAACAACCCCCAGTGTGTAAGGTCTTTTGTAAGTTTTTATACTTCCCCCAATGATGATGTCAGTCATACCCAACCCCCTTTTCTGTCCAGGTATATGGTTACCAAGCATGCTTGGGGAGGGCATATGGTCACAGAAAGGGTCTTTGTAGCTATTTTACTTAAACCAGCTGGTCATCCTTATCAGATAGAATCTTTAAGAGTCCTGGTAATGTGATCTCTCTACATTCCAAGTGACTATCTTCATCCCAGTGTATCTGAATGAGGAGTTACCCCTTCCTGATTAAACAGCTGAGTTCTTACAGTATTATGCCATATATTACCCCTTTCTTACCTCAGCTGAGTTCTTACAGATTATGCCATTATTACAACCAGTATTGTACTTGTTGCCAAAAGTACACAAGACACTAACTAACCCCCATGGGAGATCTATTGTCTCAGCCAGGGACTACCTTCTCTCAAACATAGCAAAATTTGTAGATTACTTTCTTCAACCAGTCGTTAAACATACTGATTCTTATTTGAAAGATGCTGCTAGCCTTATTTCTATATTGAAATCAGCAGACTGGCTGAGAGAGGGAGATATATTGGTAACCATGGACGTGGATAGCCTGTACACCTCCATCCCTCATGATGGGGTTTTATAGGCAGTCCGGTCCATGGTCACCAAGTCTGAATATTATGATTGCCCGCCCATTGAATTTCTACTTGAGCTGATGTCATTTTGCCTAGAAAAAAACTATTTTGAATTTGAATCAACATTTTACCTACAGATCTCAGGTACTGCCATGGGATCTAACATCACACACACTTACACAAATTTATACATGGCATGGTATGAAAACACTATCATGTCTTTATCTGAATGCAGTGAGGTTATATTTTACACTTGTTACATCGACAATGTGTTTTTAATTTGGCGTGGTAATGTGGATGGTTTGGAAATATGAGTTCCAAATCTCAATGGACTCACATTACCTATTAAATTTAAATTAGAATTTTCAGAAAAGAATATTCACTTTTTGGATTTGAACATAATGAAATTAAAGGGACAGTCTAGTCCAAAAAAACCTTTCATGATTCAGATAGGACATGTAATTTTAAACAATTTTCCAATTTACTTTTATCACCAATTTTTCTTTGTTCTGTTGGTATTCTTAGTTGAAAGCTTAACCTTGGAGGTTCATATGTTAATTTCTTAGACCTTGAAGGCCGCCTCTTAAGAATGCATTTTAACAGGTTTTTAACCACTAGAGGGTATTAGTTCATAGATAACACTGTGCTCGTGCACGTGAAGTTACCTGGGAGCCATCACTGATTGGCTAAACTGTAAGTCTGTCAAAAGAACTGAAATAAAGGGGCAGTCTGCAGAGGCTTAGATACAGGATAATCACAGAGGTAAAAAATATATAAATATAACTGTGTTGGTTATGCAAAACTAGGGAATGGGTAAACAAAGGAATTATCTATCTTCTAAAACAATAACAATTCTGGTGTAGACTGTCCCTTTAAATGAGGGTGAAGGATGTAGGTTTGTACATCTCTTTATACCAAACCTGGGAATTGATTAGAGTGGATACATTTCTTCTGTTCCAGCATGCAGATCCACCGCGGATGGTATACTGACGCACATGAAACTTACGTGACATACTGATAGAATCCGATCTGGTGAAGTGTTATCAGAAAACAACCTGGTTTAAAACTGCAAAGAAAGGATGCTTCCAATATGGTGATTGTGTCACGTCTAACAGCATGCTCAGAGGAGCCTCATTTCAACATCCCTATTCAAATAAAAGGTTTAAAATCAACCATCTATTGTCATGCACCAGTGATTACGTGATATATATTCTTTTATATATATATATATATATATATATATAGATATATATATATATATATATATATATATATATATATATAAGAACCCTATATTTTTACTAATTTTTCTAATATATACATCTGAGAGCTGGCTCTGAGGCCTTGGCTCTGAGATTCAAAGTGGCTCTGAATTATAAGTGGCCGAGTTAAGAACTGGAGTTAAATCCATAATGCGATCATCTAGAATGCTCTACTAACAACACGAAGCATTGTTCTAACTATTCATCATCTCATCTCTCCAC
Source organism: Bombina bombina (assembly GCF_027579735.1). Classification (NCBI taxonomy): domain Eukaryota; kingdom Metazoa; phylum Chordata; class Amphibia; order Anura; family Bombinatoridae; genus Bombina; species Bombina bombina. Next base: position 1,303,548,592 of record NC_069499.1, read on the forward strand.
AGGTATGCATTTCCTTCTCTGCATTTCTTGCCCTGGTTGTTATCCCACGAACCTTTAATGTTTTTTCAATATACCGGTATGCATTTACTTCTCTGCATTTCTTGCCCTGGTTGTTATCCCACGTTCCTTTAATGTTTTTTTTCAGTATACTGGTATGCATTTCTTCTGATGTCTGAATTTATGACTTTTTCTGTATAATTGTTATCAGCTCCATTGTATAATTTCTGTGTGCATCCCCCAGCCATTTGCTTACCCTCCCCATCTAATTTACAAGTGTGTAACTCCAGTCTATCTAACTAGTCTACTTGTAACACAGCTGCCTTGAATCAAATCATTCCAACCCTTATTTTACAACTATATAAAGCTGAGAGCTGGCTCTAAGGCCTTGGCTCTGAGATTCAAAGTGGCTCTGAATTATAAGTGGCCAAGTTAAGAACTGGAGTTTAGAAACTGGAGGGGAAACTGCAGGCCCCACTAACAGGTAATCCTTACTAACTATACACCTGCACAATGCTCTCTATGTCCTTTCTGATCTTTCTGTCTTCCATCTTCCTAAAACTCACTGCATGCCCTTATAACATCAATAATCCCCACACTATCCATATCTCTCCCTCCCTTCTCTCATCCCCATGCTGTCCTCTCATGAACTACTCTGTTTCCTTAACAATACTTCCCCATCTAACTCTCCTGTGTCTAATCATACCCGCTCCTACAAGTCTCACTCTCACCTTCTGTCACTCTCACTGCTACTACTGCTTGCTTCTGGTGACATCTCTCCTAACCCTGGCCCTGCAGCAATCACCACACTCTTACACTCTCGCTTAGTCCCCCACAATTCAAACTCAAGGTCACGCGATCACAACAATCTCATCTCCATTAACCCACAGCGCTTATCCCCTCTCTTTTCTTGTGCCCTCTGGAATGCACGCTCTGTCTGTAACAAACTAACAACTGTTCATGACCTGTTTGTTTTTAATGCTTTCAATCTTCTAGCAATTACTGAAACCTAGCTTTCTTCCTCTGACACTGCTTCCATTGCTGCTCTAACGCACGGCGGTCTCCACTTTAGCCACACACCTAGGCCAGGTGAGAGACATGGTGGCGGTGTTGGACTCTTACTGTCCCCCTCCTGCTCCTTTCAGCACCTCCATCCTCATCCATCTCTCTCCTTCTCCTCCTTTGAAGTCCATTGCATCCGCATTTTCTCCAACCTCTCCCTCAAGGTGGCAGTTATCTATTGCCCCCCTGGACCAACCTCCCAATTCCTCGACAACTTTGCTGCCTGGCTTTCTCACTTTCTCTCTACAAATACACCTGCTCTAATCCTAGGGGACTTCAACATCCCCATTGATAACCCATCTACCACTGCTGCCTCTAAACTTCTCTCACTCACAAACTCCTTTAGTGTTTCACAATCCACCCTATTCCCTACTAACCGTGATGGACACTCTCTTGATCTGGTATTCTCCTACCTCTGCTACCCTTCTGATGTCACCAGTCGCCCATTTCCCATCTCAGACCACCATCTGCTCACCTATAATCTCAATGTACATGATAAACCTATTTCTACCCCCCGCCTCCTCACCTGTAGAAATCTGCACACTGTGGATCCTCTCCAACATTCTAACCTTATTAAAAAACTCCTTCCCCACACTTCCACGGTATCCTGCCCTGACCTTGCTACAAGCCACTATAACAATACTCTCTCCTCTGCACTCGACACCCTTGCTCCTCCACAAATACGCAAAACACCACGTCGTCAGCTCCAGCCCTGGCACTCTCAGCAAACACGCTATCTATAAAAATGCTCCCATGCTGCTGAACGTGCCTGGAGGAAATCCCGCTCTGAACCCAATTTCCTACACTCTAAGTTCATTCTTTATTCTTACTCCTCTGCCCTTCACTTAGCCAAGCAAAACTACTTATCTTCTCTCATATCTTCTCACTCCTCAAACCCTAAACGTCTCTTCTCCACTTTTAACACTCTCCTCTATCCACCTGCACCACCCCCCTCATCTGACTTTAGTGCTCAAGACTTGGCAGACTACTTTTTCAACAAAACACTTACCATCAGATGTAACATCCCACCACAAGACTGCAACCTTTCATCTCCGCCCCCGGTCACCCCCTCCAACACTCTCAGTACCTTCCCCCCAACCACTGAGAATGAAGTGAGTTCCCTAATATCTTCCTCACACCTCACTACCTGCCCCCTTGACCCTATCCCTTCACACCTAATACCTTCTCTGTCCTCTACCATCACCCCAGCTCTTACTCACATATTCAACTGATCCCTTATTACTGGTTCATTTCCATCATCATTCAAACATGCAAAGGTCACCCCATCCTAAAAAAAAACCCTCCCTCGACCCCAATTCTCCTGCAAACTACCGCCCCATATAACTACTTCCGCTAGCTTCTAAAGTCCTGGAAAAACTAGTTTTTGATCACCTAACACACTTCCTATCCTCCAACTCATTGCTTGACCCCCTGCAATCTGGCTTCCGTCCCCAACACTCAACTGAGACTGCCCTCACCAAGGTTACTAACGATCTTCTTTCTGCTAAAAACAATGGCCACTATTCTATACTTATCTTACTTGACCTGTCTGCTGCCTTTGACACTGTTGACATCCCCTCCCCCTTATGGACTCTCAGCTCCCTTGGGCTCTGTGACATTTCCCTATCCTGGACCCACTCTTATCTCTCTAATAGGTCCTTTTCTGTCTCATTTGCTGATGACTCATGCCTCTGTCTGTTGGAGTACCTCAAGGCTCTGTTCTAGGCCCTCTACTCTTCTCTATTTATACTTCCTCACTGGGTAAACGTATTAGTAGCATGGCTTCAACTATCACCTCTATGCTGATGATACTCAGATCTACCTATCCACCCCTGCACTCTCTCCTTCTGTCCTTTCCCACATCAGCGACTGCTTATCTGGCATTTCTTCCTGGATGGCATCTCACCACCTAAAAATCAACATATCCAAGATTGAGGTTCTTCTAATCCCCCCAACTAATTCTACTCCAGTTTCTAACTTTACTATCACTGTCGGTGACACCACTATCTACCCATCACCCCAAGTCCGCTGCCTAGGAGTTACACTCGACTCCAATCTGTCCTTCATACCCCACATCCAATAGCTCTCTTCATCCTGTCGCAACCACCTACGCAATATCTCAAAAATTTGTCCTTTTCTGAGTGCTGAAACTACTAAACAGCTAATCCATTACCTAGTAATTTCCCGGCTTGACTACTGTAACAACCTGCTAACTGGCCTTCCTCTCTCCCGCCTCTCCCCCCTTCAATCCATCCTAAATGCCTCTGCTAGGCTAATGTCAGTCATACCCAACCCCCTTATCCTGTCCAGGTATATGGTTACCAAGCATGCTTGGGGGAGGGCATATGGTCACAGAAAGGGTCTTTGTAGCTATTTTACTTAAACCAGCTGGTCATCCTTATCAGATAGAATCTTTAAGAGTCCTGGTAATGTGATCTCTCTACATTCCAAGTGACTATCTTCATCCCAGTGTATCTGAATGAGGAGTTACCCCTTCCTGATTAAACAGCTGAGTTCTTACAGTATTATGCCATATATTACCCCTTTCTTACCTCAGCTGAGTTCTTACAGATTATGCCATTATTACAACCAGTATTGTACTTGTTGCCAAAAGTACACAAGACACTAACTAACCCCCATGGGAGATCTATTGTCTCAGCCAGGGACTACCTTCTCTCAAACATAGCAAAATTTGTAGATTACTTTCTTCAACCAGTCGTTAAACATACTGATTCTTATTTGAAAGATGCTGCTAGCCTTATTTCTATATTGAAATCAGCAGACTGGCTGAGAGAGGGAGATATATTGGTAACCATGGACGTGGATAGCCTGTACACCTCCATCCCTCATGATGGGGTTTTATAGGCAGTCTGGTCCATGGTCACCAAGTCTGAATATTATGATTGCCTGCCCATTGAATTTCTACTTGAGCTGATGTCATTTTGCCTAGAAAAAAACTATTTTGAATTTGAATCAACATTTTACCTACAGATCTCAGGTACTGCCATGGGATCTAACATGACACACACTTACACAAATTTATACATGGCATGGTATGAAAACACTATCATGTCTTTATCTGAATGCAGTGAGGTTATATTTTACACTCGTTACATCGACAATGTGTTTTTAATTTGGCGTGGTAATGTGGATGGTTTGGAAATATGAGTTCCAAATCTCAATGGACTCACATTACCTATTAAATTTAAATTAGAATTTTCAGAAAAGAATATTCACTTTTTGGATTTGAACATAATGAAATTAAAGGGACAGTCTAGTCCAAAAAAACCTTTCATGATTCAGATAGGACATGTAATTTTAAACAATTTTCCAATTTACTTTTATCACCAATTTTTCTTTGTTCTGTTGGTATTCTTAGTTGAAAGCTTAACCTTGGAGGTTCATATGTTAATTTCTTAGACCTTGAAGGCCGCCTCTTAAGAATGCATTTTAACAGGTTTTTAACCACTAGAGGGTATTAGTTCATAGATAACACTGTGCTCGTGCACGTGAAGTTACCTGGGAGCCATCACTGATTGGCTAAACTGCAAGTCTGTCAAAAGAACTGAAATAAAGGGGCAGTCTGCAGAGGCTTAGATACAGGATAATCACAGAGGTAAAAAATATATAAATATAACTGTGTTGGTTATGCAAAACTAGGGAATGGGTAAACAAAGGAATTATCTATCTTCTAAAACAATAACAATTCTGGTGTAGACTGTCCCTTTAAATGAGGGTGAAGGATGTAGGTTTGTACATCTCTTTATACCAAACCTGGAAATTGATTAGAGTGGATACATTTCTTCTGTTCCAGCATGCAGATCCACCGCGGATGGTATACTGACGCACATGAAACTTACGTGACATACTGATAGAATCCGATCTGGTGAAGTGTTATCAGAAAACAACCTGGTTTAAAACTGCAAAGAAAGGATGCTTCCAATATGGTGATTGTGTCACGTCTAACAGCATGCTCAGAGGAGCCTCATTTCAACATCCCTATTCAAATAAAAGGTTTAAAATCAACCATCTATTGTCATGCACCAGTGATTACGTGATATATATTCTTTTATATATATATATATATATATATATATATATATATAAGAACCCTATATTTTTACTAATTTTTCGACTATATACAGCTGAGAGCTGGCTCTGAGGCCTTGGCTCTGAGATTCAAAGTGGCTCTGAATTATAAGTGGCTGAGTTAAGAACTGGAGTTAAATCCATAATGCGATCATCTAGAATGCTCTACTAACAACACGAAGCATTGTTCTAACTATTCATCATCTCATCTCTCCACAGGTATGCATTTCCTTCTCTGCATTTCTTGCCCTGGTTGTTATCCCACGTACCTTTAATGTTTTTTCAATATACCGGTATGCATTTCCTTCTCTGCATTTTTTTGCCCTGGTTGTTATACCACGTTCCTTTAATGTTTTTTTTTCAGTATACTGGTATGCATTTCCTCTGATGTCTGAATTTATGACTTTTTCTGTATAATTGTTATCAGCTCCATTGTATAATTTCTGTGTGCATCCCCCAGCCATTTGCTTACCCTCCCCATCTAATTTACAAGTGTGTAACTCCAGTCTACCTAACTAGTCTACTTGTAACACAGCTGCCTTGAATCAAATCATTCCAACCCTTATTTTACAACTATATAAAGCTGAGACTTGCCTCTGAGGCCTTGGCTCTGAGATTCAAAGTGGCTCTGAATTATAAGTGGCCAAGTTAAGAACTGGAGTTTAGAAACTGGAGGGGAAACGGCAGGCCCCACTAACAGGAAATCCTTACTAACTATACACCTGCACAATGCTCTCTATGTCCTTTCTGATCTTTCTGTCTGCCATCTTCCTAAAACTCACTGCATGCCCTTATAACATCAATAATCCCCACACTATCCATATCTCTCCCTCCCTTCTCTCATCCCCTATGCTGTCCTCTCATGAACTACTCTGTTTCCTTAACAATACTTCCCCATCTAACTCTCCTGTGTCTAGTCATACCCGCTCCTACAAGTCTCACTCTCACCTTCTGTCACTCTCACTGCTACTACTGCTTGCTTCTGGTGACATCTCTCCTAACCCTGGCCCTGCAGCAATCACCACACTCTTACACTCTCGCTCAGTCCCCCACAATACAAACTCAAGGTCACGCGATCACAACAATCTCATCTCCATTAACCCACAGCGCTTATCCCCTCTCTTTTCTTGTGCCCTCTGGAATGCACGCTCTGTCTGTAACAAACTAACAACTGTTCACAACCTGTTTGTTTTTAATGCTTTCAATCTTCTAGCAATTACTGAAACCTAGCTTTCTTCCTCTGACACTGCTTCCATTGCTGCTCTAACGCACGGCGGTCTCCCCTTTAGCCACACACCTAGGCCAGGTGAGAGACATGGTGGTGGTGTTGGACTCTTACTGTCCCCCTCCTGCTCCTTTCAGCACCTCCATCCTCATCCATCTCTCTCCTTCTCCTCCTTTGAAGTCCATTGCATCCGCATTTTCTCCAACCTCTCCCTCAAGGTGGCAGTTATCTATTGCCCCCCTGGACCAACCTCCCAATTCCTCGACAACTTTGCTGCCTGGCTTTCTCACTTTCTTTCTACAAATATACCTGCTCTAATCCTAGGGGACTTCAACATCCCCATTGATAACCCATCTACCACTGCTGCCTCTAAACTTCTCTCACTCACAAACTCCTTTAGTGTTTCACAATCCACCCTATTCCCTACTAACCGTGATGGACACTCTCTTGATCTGGTATTCTCCTACCTCTGCTCCCCTTCTGATGTCACCAGTCGCCCATTTCCCATCTCAGACCACCATCTGCTCACCTATAATCTCAATGTACATGATAAACCTATTTCTACCCCCCGCCTCCTCACCTGTAGAAATCTGCACACTGTGGATCCTCTCCAACATTCTAACCTTATTAAAAAACTCCTTCCCCACACTTCCACGGTATCCTGCCCTGACCTTGCTACAAGCCACTATAACAATACTCTCTCCTCTGCACTCGACACCCTTGCTCCTCCACAAATACGCAAAACACCACGTCGTCAGCTCCAGCCCTGGCACTCTCAGCAAACACGCTATCTATAAAAATGCTCCCGTGCTGCTGAACGTGCCTGGAGGAAATCCCGCTCTGAACCCAATTTCCTACACTCTAAGTTCATTCTTTATTCTTACTCCTCTGCCCTTCACTTAGCCAAGCAAAACTACTTCTCTTCTCTCATATCTTCTCACTCCTCAAACCCTAAACGTCTTTTCTCCACTTTCAACACTCTCCTCTATCCACCTGCACCACCCCCCTCATCTGACTTTAGTGCTCAAGACTTGGCAGACTACTTTTTCAACAAAACACTTACCATCAGATGTAACATCCCACCACAAGACTGCAACCTTTCATCTCCGCCCCCGGTCACCCCCTCCAACACTCTCAGTACCTTCCCCCCAACCACTGAGAATGAAGTGAGTTCCCTAATATCTTCCTCACACCTCACTACCTGCCCCCTTGACCCTATCCCTTCACACCTAATACCTTCTCTGTCCTCTACCATCACCCCAGCTCTTACTCACATATTCAACTGATCCCTTACTACTGGTTCATTTCCATCATCATTCAAACATGCAAAGGTCACCCCATCCTAAAAAAAAACCCTCCCTCGACCCCAATTCTCCTGCAAACTATCGCCCCATATAACTACTTCTGCTAGCTTCTAAAGTCCTGGAAAAACTAGTTTTTGATCGCCTAACACACTTCCTATCCTCCAACTCATTGCTTGACCCCCTGCAATCTGGCTTCCGTCCCCAACACTCAACTGAGACTGCCCTCACCAAGGTTACTAGCGATCTTCTTTCTGCTAAAAACAATGGCCACTATTCTATACTTATCTTACTTGACCTGTCTGTTGCCTTTGACACTGTTGACATCCCCTCCCCCTATGGACTCTCAGCTCCCTTGGGCTCTGTGACATTTCCCTATCCTGGACCCACTCTTATCTCTCTAATAGGTCCTTTTCTGTCTCATTTGCTGATGACTCATGCCTCTGTCTGTTGGAGTACCTCAAGGCTCTGTTCTAGGCCCTCTACTCTTCTCTATTTATACTTCCTCACTGGGTAAACGTATTAGTAGCATGGCTTCAACTATCACCTCTATGCTGATGATACTCAGATCTACCTATCCACCCCTGCACTCTCTCCTTCTGTCCTTTCCCACATCAGCGACTGCTTATCTGGCATTTCTTCCTGGATGGCATCTCACCACCTAAAAATCAACATATCCAAGATTGAGGTTCTTCTAATCCCCCCAACTAATTCTACTCCAGTTTCTAACTTTACTATCACTGTCGGTGACACCACTATCTCCCCATCACCCCAAGTCCGCTGCCTAGGAGTTACACTCGACTCCAATCTGTCCTTCATACCCCACATCCAATCGCTCTCTTCATCCTGTCGCAACCACCTACGCAATATTTCAAAAATTCGTCCTTTTCTGAGTGCTTAAACTACTAAACAGCTAATCCATTCCCTAGTAATTTCCCGACTTGACTACTGTAACAACCTGCTAACTGGCCTTCCTCTCTCCCGCCTCTCCCCCCTTCAATCCATCCTAAATGCCTCTGCTAGGCTAATCCACCTCTCCCGATGCTCTGTATCTGATGCACCCCTCTGTGAGTCCCTTCACTGGCTCCCCATTCACAGCACAATTAAATCCAAAATTCTCACTCTGACCTACAAAGCCTTTACCAATGCAGACCCCCCATACCTGTCCTCACTCATCAACAAATATACTCCAGCCCATCCCCTAAGATCCAACAACGATCTACTCCTTGCCTCTTCTACCATCACCTCCTCTCATGCTAGACTACAGGACTTCTCTTGTGCGGCACCAACCCTCTGGAATGCACTTCCTCGAGCTGTCAGACTTTCCCCCAACCTCTCCTCCTTTAAACGCTCCCTAAAGACCTTCTTGTTCAGGGAAGCCTATAACCAAATCAGTAACTAATTCCACTTGCCTAATAGTTGCCCTCATCTAACTTCACACTAACATCATTCCCACCTTTGCAGTCCCCACCTCCTGTTTCTCACCCTCCTACCCATTTAGATTGTAAGTTCCCATGGGAACAGGGCTCCCAATTCCTCCTGTATTTGTTTGTTAAATTTTGTCTAGTGTCTCATATTGTACTGTCCTTTTATCTTTGTTACCTATGAACAGCGCTGCGGAATCTGTTGGCGATTTATAAATAAAGAATAATAATATATCCCTGTTCTATGTGGGCAAGACGATAACCTCGTTCAGAGACCGAATGGCCAATCATAGATTGGCAATAAAAAAAGCGGTTGAAAAAGCCGACTCTGAATAGCCGGTGCCACATAATTTTTGCCAAAAAAACATTGAGTATCGAGCATTAGGACAATGCTTATTGATCACATCCCACCTATGATCAGAGGTGGAGATAGAGTTAAAGCCCTGTTAAGAAGAGAAACAAAATGTATCTACTTGCTCCAACCAATGACACCAAGGGGTCTGAATACACAGATGGATTTCAGCCACTTTTATCACTAATCTCTGATAACAAGGGACGATGTCAGATCAATACCTCTCACTAAACATATGTATCTAAATATGGGATTAGTGGAAACACAAGGCACAGAAGAAGAAGAATTCAGGTGTTGCTGATACAGTGGGAAATCCCTTCCCAAATTCCCTTCTGGACACATTATTGGAGGAGAGCCATTATTGTGAACCGGCATCCCTCATCTCTGATACAATGACTCTGAGAAGTCTGCATACATAGATAGACTCTGGCTTTTTTCATCATTAGTCTCTGAAGATAAGGGACTGTGTTAAAAATGTTAAAGATGTTGAAAATACAAATAGTATCCCTCAGCAGCCATACGTACCCAGATATGGGAGAAGAGTAATGCGTGCTCCAATGTTATAACAGAAGATTGCTTTTCTATTTTATAATGTCGGGTGACGTTTAGTATGGTAAAGCAGCATCCCTCCACTCTGATCCTCTACAATATTATTACAATATGATTCTATCATACTCAATTTGTAACTGAAGTATTAATATGCACATTATGAGAGAATAAGGATGTAAATAATATTCAGATAGATTCTGAGTTTGGCGTTATGTCTGTTATGTCTGTTATGTACGTTATATTCATTGCGCACCTTTCATAACGTAGGTATTACGAGTCTGAAAAGAACCTCGTAACGTGTCGCGGTAACACGAGTACCGCATTTATTTACCAAGCGTAATCACGGGTGCGAAATTAATTCTCCCTTAGAGATCAATGCAAAATGAACAATACACAGATTTTTCTTCTAACACTCGATCTCACGAGAAATACACACTGCTCTGTCATATTACGGACATGGACAAGAAAAACAGTCAGCTCAAATGTACAAACAACAATCGCTCACGCAACATAGCACATACACATTCAACAGTCATAATCGGAAACAACTAATACTACAAAACATTTACACTAAACGAGGAATAGGAAAATACGTTGCGATCTGCAACACGGAACAAAAAAAAATGAAAACAGAATTGCACACTGATACACATACAAAACATTTGCATTGACGATTATGAAACATTATTACAAAGAAAAAACATTTACAACACTTAACAAATACGACACCATCACAAATCAACATTTAGATTTGGAGATAATACATTTGGAGAATGTTAGGTAAAACAATCTCTATGACATCATTGCATTATACACATTCCACAAATACATATGTGCTTTTACAAACTCAATATGAGCATGCGCAAATTAAAACAACTAATACACATTGCACACATACAAATCAAAAAGAAACCACACCTGGACATTGTTTACTTTGCAAACCGGTACATCATTAAACATTTACATAGGGTATATAAGCACGCTAGAAACATGGCTTCTTTGACTGTATTGCTTTTTCGAGTTAGGTGCAGGTCCATGCATTGGAGGGTTTGCAGAGATTAGAGAGAGAGAGAGAGAGAGAGAGATTAGAGAGAGAGAGATTAGATAGAGAGATTAGATAGAGAGATTAGAGAGAGAGTTAGTGTGAGAGTTAGTTTTTGAAAGATAGTGAGTTAGTGAGAGAGATAGAGAGCATTAATGAGCAAGAGTTTGTTTGGGTGAGTGTGCGAGTGCTGTTTTTTGGTACATTCCTTAAATAAACAAATATACACGCAAACACATTCAATACATACAAACACTTATCACTAACACTACATACACTCCATAACCCATTTCCTTTCATCCTGCATTCCATACCCCATTCCCTTTCATCCCATACCCCATTCCCTTTCATCCCATACCCATCTCCATAGTTAGATTTTGTTCATTTACACCAACTTATTGTTTACATATCCTCATTTTCGTCTTTTTTTTACCATACGTTGTCTGTTTAATTACTCCTTACCCTCTTTTTTTATCCTAGTCACACTTTGAGCACTTTTTACTTTTAGTTCATTATTTTGACCCCCTTTCATTTAGGCACATTCACATTTTGAATTCTGTATGGCGGAGGGAGGGATAGGGGGCAGATTAGTCCAGAGCTAGTAGAGCTCATTAGGCAGGAGTATAGGGATGAGCTTAGGGAGAAGGTTATACAGAGTTTAGGCAGGAGAGAGGAAGGGGTAGAGGAGGGGAACAAGAGAGGACGGGGAGAGGGAGAGAAAGGGGTGGGTGGACCCAGCCACATTGTGGAAGATGAACAAGTGGCTGGGCCCAGTGGTGTGCAGCATAGACAGGGAGCTTTACAGTCTGGGGAACAGAGGCTCACATCGCAGGGGAAGCCCAGGAAGAGTGAGGAGAGATATACCATGGAGGAGAAGGAGGCCCTTATAGAAGCTTATATGGAGATGGCTATGAGGCTGCAGGCACAGAGGGCCACTCCTTCGGATAAGGGGAAGTTGTGAATGAGAGTGATACGAATGCCGTTAATGCAGTGGGGGACTATAAGAGGGATGTCAAGTCTATCCAGCACCGTTACCGGACTGCAGAGCTGAACTTAGAAGAAATTTACAAGGGACAGAGAATACCTTTGTGTACTGCCTGCTTGGATGACATGGTGCGTCCCAACATCTCTGAGGTGGCCATAGTCGGTATCGGAGGAGTTGAGTACCGGAAACTTGCACCTCTCTCATCTGCCGGTAAGGCTCATTTACTAATCTCTTTACATCCACCTCATAACCCATTCACATGCAAAAAAAATACGGATAGGACTAACGCAATAAACCCGTTTTAAACATTATTAGGTTATACGCATTCACAATTAACTTGAGAAAGTTGCATTTGAAGAGAAGCCATGATATTAGTAGCTAGTCTACAAATCAGGGCCTAGATTGGAGTACGGCGGTAGCCGTCAAAAACCAGCGTTATGAGGCTCCTAACGCTGGTTTTGGCGCCCGCGGTATTTGGAGTCAGGTGATTAAAGGGTCTAACGCTCACTTTACAGCCGCGACTTTTCCATACCGCAGATCCCCCTACGCCATTTGCGTAGCCTATCTTTTCAATGGATCATTCTAACGCCGGTATTTAGAGTCGTTTCTGAGTGAGCGTTAGAGCTCTAACGACAAAATTCTGGCCGCCTGAAAATAGCAGAGTTAAGAGCTATCTGGCTAACGCCGGTTCATAAAGCTCTTAACTACTGTACCCTAAGTACACTAACACCCATAAACTACCTATGTACCCCTAAAACCGCGGTCCCCCACACCGGCCGCACTCGATTAAAATTTTTAACCCCTAATCTGCCGACCGCCACCTACGTTATATTTATGTACCCCTAATCTGCTGCCCCTAACCCCGCCGACCCCTGTATTATATTTATTAACCCTAACCTGCCGCCCCACAACGTCGCCGCCAGCTACTTACAATAATTAACCCCTAATCTTCCGACCGCAAATCGCCGCCACCTACGTTATCCCTATGTACCCCTAGAATCTGCTGCCCCTAACACCGCCGACCCCTTATTATATTTATTAACCCCTAATCTGCCCCCTCGACAACACGTCGCCGACACCTGCCTACCACTTATTAACCCCTAATCTGCCGAGCGGACCTGAGCGCTACTATATTAAATGTATTAACCCCTAATCGCCTCACTAACCCTATCATAAATAGTAATAACCCTAATCTGCCCTCCCTAACATCGCCGATACCTACCTTCAATATTAACCCCTAATCTCGCCGACCGGAGAGCTCACCGCTATTCTAATAAATGTATTAACCCCTAAAGCTAAGTCTAACCCTAACACTAACACCCCCCTAAGTAAATATAATTTTTATCTAACGAAAATAAATTAACTCTTATTAAATAAATTATTCCTATTTAAAGCTAAATACTTACCTGTAAAATAATCCTAATATAGCTACAATATAAATTATAATTATATTATAGCTATTTTAGGATTAATATTATTTTACAGGGCAACTTTGTAATTATTTTAACCAGGTACAATAGCTATTAAATAGTTAAGAACTATTTATTAGTTACCTAGTTAAAATAATAACAAATTTACCCTGTAAAATAAATCCTAACCTAAGTTATAATTAAACCTAACACTACCCTATCAATAAAATAATTAAATAAACTACCTACAATTACCTACAATTAACCTAACACTAGGTTTAATTGTAGGGTCAGCCAATAGAATGCTAGCTTCAATCTGAATTGGCTGATTGGATCAGCCAATCGGATTGAACTTGATTCTGATTGGCTGATTCCATCAGCCAATCAGAAAGATCCTACCTTAATTCCGATTGGCTGATAGAATCCTATCAGGCCAATCGGAATTCGAGGGACGCCATCTTGGATGACGTTCCCTTAAAGGAACCGTCATTAGTCGGGAGACATCGGAAGAAGAGGATGGATCCGCGTCGGCCAGCTTCAAGATGGACCGCTCCCGCACCGGATGGAAGAAGATCGAAGATGCCGCTTGGAGAAGATGTTTGCCGGTCCGGATGTCCTCTTCTTGCCGGATAGGAGGAAGACTTTGGAGCACCGATTATGGATCGCCAACCCCCGCTTGGGTTGGATGAAGATCTTGGAGCCAGGACGGATCGTGATACCTGGATGGTGAAGACAAGGTAGGAAGATCTTCAGGGGATTAGTGTTAGGTTTATTTAAGGGGGGTTTGGGTTAGATTAGGGGTATGTGGGTGGTGGGGTTGTAATGTTGGGGGGGGGGGTATTGTATGTTTTATTTTACCAGGCAAAAGAGCTGAAATTCTTGGGGCATGCCCCGCAAAGGGCCCTGTTCAGGGCTGGTAAGGTAAAAGAGCTTGTAACTTTTTTAATTTAGAATAGGGTAGGGAATTTTTTCATTTGGGGGGCTTTGTTATTTGATTAGGGGGCTTAGAGTAGGTGTAATTAGTTTAAAATTGTTGTAATATTTTTCTTATGTTTGTAATATTTTTTTATTTTCTGTAACTTAGTTCTTTTTTATTTTTTGTACTTTAGCTAGTTTATTTAATTGTATTTATTTGTAGGAATTGTGTTTAATTAATTTATTGATAGTGTAGTGTTAGGTTAATTGTAGTAATTGTAGGTAGTTTATTTAATTATTTTTATTGATAGGTAGTGTTAGGTTTAATTATAACTTAGGTTAGGATTTATTTTACAGGTAAATTTGTTATTATTTAAACTAGGTAACTATTAAATAGTTCTTAACTATTTAATAGCTATTGTACCTGGTTAAAATAATTACAAAGTTGCCTGTAAAATAAATATTTAATCCTAAAATAGCTATAATATAATTATAATTTATATTGTAGCTATATTAGGATTTATTTTACAGGTAAGTATTTAGCTTTAAATAGGAATAATTTATTTAATAAGAGTTAATTTATTTCGTTAGATAAAAATTATATTTAAGTTAGGGGGGTGTTAGTGTTAGGGTTAGACTTAGCTTTAGGGGTTAATCCATTTATTAGAATAGCGGTGAGCTCCGGTCGGCAGATTACTGGTTAATAATTGAAGTTAGGTGTCGGCGATGTTAGGGAGGGCAGATTAGGGGTTAATACTATTTATGATAGGGTTAGTGATGCGGATTAGGGGTTAATAACTTTATTATAGTAGCGCTCAGGTCCGCTCGGCAGATTAGGGGTTAATAAGTGTAGGCAGGTGTCGGCGACGTTGTGGGGGGCAGATTAGGGGTTAATAAATATAATATAGGGGTCGGCGGTGTTAGGGGCAGCAGATTAGGGGTACATAGGGAGAACGTAGGTTGCGGCGGTTTACGGAGCGGCAGATTAGGGGTTAAAAGTGTAATGCAGGGGTCAGCGATAGCGGGGGCGGCAGATTAGGGGTTAATAAGTGTAAGGGTAGGGGTGTTTAGACTCGGGGTACATGTTAGGGTGTTAGGTGCAGACGTAGGAAGTGTTTCCCCATAGGAAACAATGGGGCTGCGTTAGGAGCTGAACGCTGCTTTTTTGCAGGTGTTAGGTTTTTTTTCAGCTCAAACTGCCCCATTGTTTCCTATGGGAGAATCGTGCACGAGCACGTTTTTGAGGCTGGCCGCGTCCGTAAGCAACTCTGGTATCGAGAGTTGCATTTGCGGTAAAAATGCTCTACGCTCCTTTTTTGGAGCCTAACGCAGCATTTGTTTTAACTCTCGATACCAGAGTTAAATTTATGGTGCGGCCAGAAAAAAGCCCGCGGAGCGTTAACAGCCCTTTTACCGCCGAACTCCAAATCTAGGCCTAGGTGTGCATTTAAACAGATTTAAGACAAACGCAGAAAGACATTCAGATTGACCATATAGATATCAGAAAGACAGGTTTGAAAATATGGAAATCGTATTGATTGCTTTGGCTTACAATTGAATTTACGAAGGCAGCCTCATTACATTTACATCTTTATTCGGAACTGTGCTAATATCTTGATTTCTTTCTTTTTAAAAATATACAGAGCCTGAGGCCAGGGAGAAGCCCCCGCTGCAGAAGAGATCCCTGCAGAAGCAGCCCCCCATGTACAAGCAGCCCCCCATGTAACCAGCAGCTCCCCCCCATGAACCAGCAGCCCAGCATGCACCAGCAGCCCCACCGTGCACCAGCAGCTCCTCCTGAGGAGAACATCCCCCTAGAGGTGCCAGAGCTGGAGCTCATGAGAAACTTCCTCGAAGAGATACGTGCCTCCCGAGGGAAAAAGGCGGAGTACAGGGTGTTCATGACAGGAGTAATAGAACCAACTGCTTGAAAGGACAAACTAATATCTAAAATACACTAAATAATATGTTGCAGGTCCTCCGGAGGTGCCAAGCGGAATGGTGGGAAAGAATGTCTGCTCCTGGACTATCTGCTCCTAGGCCTCCATCTTCTCCTCTGCCTCAATCTCCTCCTCAGCCTGGCAATCCCTTAACCACTCATAGTACTCCTCCCCTTCTTCCACAACCATCTCCTTGGAGAACTCGTCGGAGGGGGGGCAATTGCCCTCTCCCAGAGCCTCCGTCTCGTGGGAAGAAGGGAAGGAGGAGGAAGTAAATATGTAAATATATATAGTATATTATATATATATAATAGAATTAATGTGTAAAGGATAGGTATGTGATGATGATGTCTTCTTACACTTGTGGAGCAACACTCTGTATTTAATAGGCTTCTATGGGACTTGGGTCCATGGAGGCATATTGTTTGCAGAGTGTGTTTTACAAGTGTGTGGAGACAACATCATCACATACTGTCCTTGGTGGATTGATTGATTGGGTTTTGAGTTGTGATGTCCAAACTGTTCTAATACAAAATTATTGAGCATCTACTATTTGATAATAAGCCTGTATGCCATATTTCTCTCAATGTGTTAAACAAAGTTTATATTTTTCAAGCTACATTATAGTGTTTCACTCATTTATGAAATCGGTTTCATTTAAAAGGTGTATGAAAGCAGAACTTCTCTAACATGATTTTGACAGAGCATAACATTTAAACAAACATTGACGTTTACTCATATTCGGGACAAGTTTATCCTCGTTAGCCTTGGCTAAAAGGTTTATCAAGGAAGAGCTCAGGAGCAGTCAAGAACATAGCTACATCTGCCGATTGGTGGATGAATATATCTACCGATTGTCATTGCCTCACCCAGTGGTTCACTTAAAAACAGTAGTGCAGTTGATGCTCCTTCAAAACATATACTCAAGAGTCTGAAGCACATTTTGAGAATGGAAGAGAATTTGAAACCAGGGTTTAATTGTGATGTTTCACATAACTAATGAAAGATACATTTAGGGGTTCATGTCCCTTTAAGATTTACATTGAAAGATATTTTCACAGTACTTATTTGAAGAAAAACAATGTGGAATCGATACATGACATGATAATGAGCATTTACATTAAAGGGACAATCTACACCAAAAATGTTCTTAGTTAAAAAGATAGACAATTCCTTTATTACCCATTCACCACGTTTTTGCATAACCAACACAGTTATATTAATATACTTTTTACCTCTGTGATTACCTTGTATCTAAGCCTCTGCAGACAGCCTCCTTATCTAAGTGCTTTTGACAGACATGCAGTGTAGTCAATCAGTGAAGACTCCTAAATAACTTCACGGGAGTGAGCACAATGTTATCTATATGACACACATGAACTAACACTGTCTAACTGTGAAAAACAGTTTGAGCCTAGCTAGTTTTAGAGCTTTTAAAAAATACCACCAAGGGAACAAAGCAAATTGATGATAAAAGTAAATGGGAAAGTTGTGTAAAATTGCATGCCCTTTCTGAATCATAGAACATTTAGTTTTGACTTTACTGTCCCTTTAAGAAGAAATATCAGGACATAACATATAGCATAAGTAGACATCTCAAATATATTTATCAGATGATAAAGGTCAATGCATATTAAAAAATTAAAATCCAAAAGCAAATGTTTAGGAATTATATATGTAGAAAATTAAACACAACACAATAATTATTTGGTTAATTTAAAATATTGTTCACAAACATATTAAACAAGATGGAGTATATAATTTTTGAACATTCCTGGATTAGCACTTGCCTCAAAATATATTCGGGATCAAATACACACTGCTTCATTCGTTTCTTCCATGAGAACAACCAGCAATAGATATTTATTTGCTCTTTATCATCTATGTTTCAACAATGTACATGATTGACACAATCCATAATCCAAGAGAATCATGGTTTAAACTTGTGTTCTCATTCGCAAAACGTGGCAAATCCAATATCATGGGGACAACGTCATCCAATCAAAGGACGATTTAACACCTTTGCATGAGACGTCTTACGCAATATGGCGCAATCCAAGATCACGTAAAAACGTCATCCAATCAAAGGACGGATTAACTCCTTTGCATGAGATGTCCTTACGCAACATGGCGCATCCAAGATCACATGAAAACGTCAATCAAATCAAGGACGGATTTAACACCTTTGCATGTAACAAACATATTTTATATTTTTTAAAAAAATAGAGTATGTGCTATATTGTTATCTATGAAGCGTGTTTGTTTCATGTAATGCACAGCTTCACATAATGAACCGAAGTCCTCAACGAAGCCGGGAGAAGTCTTCATCCAAGCCGGGCGAAGTGTCCTCCAGACGGGCAGAAGTCTTCATCCAGACAGCATCTTCTATCTTCATCCATCTGGGCGTGGAGCGTGTCCATCTTCAAGACAGCACGGTTTTATCAGACATTTCTCCGGTGTCACAGCCTGATGAAACCGTGCTGTGACACGGAGAAATGCATTGCTTTTAAACCTATTTTTATTAAAACCTTTTTATCTTGTACCTGCTGCTACACTGTGCTACTCTTTTTATGCTATCTTTGGAAGATAATAGCATACCCAACTTGCTATAACACTCACAGTGGCTCACCTTTGAACACCAGTTCCTCAAGCTTAAAAGATATCCTTTGATAACATTTGCTGACTCCCCCCTGGTGGGATTGAGTGCAGTTTTGGGTCACAACAAAGGAACCTGATCCCCTTACAACTATCCTCTCCTGGACTCCCCCTGGTGGGATAGATCGGAACTTCGTGATCACCTTTGTGGGACTACCTTATCCTGTTCCTTGCCTGAGTGTCTACCGGACGACTTGAGGTTCCCGTCTGCCTTATTGCACAACTTGTGCTTGACACCACGTGAGTAGCTATTTGGCTATTTTGTATTTATTGCATCTTGATCGCCTGATCTGCACCATGTGGCGCCCTCTTTGCTTTGTTTTTTAAAAGAGCTGATTACTTTGGGGCAATGCCCCACAAACGTGCCCTTTTAAGGGCTATTTTGTAATTAGTATAGGGTAGGGCTTTTTTATTTTGGGGGGCTTTTTTTAGTTGGTTAGGGGCATTAGATAGGTGTAATTAGTTAAAAAAAAATCTTGTAATTTGTTTATTAGTTTTCTGTAATTTAGTGGGGTTTTTTGTACTTTAGCTAATTTTATTTAATTGTATTTAATTGTATTTAATTTAGGGAATTAATTTAATTATAGTGTATGTTAGATGTTAGTGTAATTTAGGTAGGTTTTATTTTATAGGTAAATGTGTCTTCATTTAACTAGGTAGTTTATTAAATAGTTAATAACTATTTAGTAACTAATCTACCTAGTTAAAATAAATACAAACTTGCCTGTAAAATAAAAATAAACCCTAAGATAGCTACAATGTAACTATTAATATAATTTAGTTAATTATAGAAATTTTATTTAGATTTATTTAAATTGTTCCGCATATTTTCCCTTGATTTGTACCTTTAAATTTGCAGTGCGCCTGTATGCGGGTTGCGGCCTATATTCGGGTGCTTATCGCAATATCGCACATCGCAGTGCTGCCAATCTTCCGGTGCACCTTATGGGTATTGTATTCAAATGAAAAATTGCAAAGGGAGTACTGTTGTAAAACATCACTTTTATTTCGCCAAAGTAAAAACTGCTTACACCACAGTCCATAAAAACAAGCATCATAGAAGCCCAATTGCTGCAAATAGCAGCTATCTGTATTGATTGGGCTGCTATGATGCTTGTTTTATGGACTGTTGTGTAGAGCAGTTTTTAAATTGGCAAAATAAAAAGTGAAGTTTTACAACAAGTGATGCTCCCCTTACAAATTTTTCATTTGAATCCCAGACTTGGCCATTAGCAGTGAGCACTTGTTTCTACCCTTAATCGTGATCCACTACCCGCTACCCCCCACTGAATTGGCCGCTGAGTGATGACATCATTACCCGTGCGGAAGTCTTGAGTAACCTTAAGGATGAATATGGAGGTGCTGTTATTGCTGAATGAAGTGCTCACAGCTACATTCAAGGGGATTCCACAATCGTAGGGGACCGGGTTGTCCGGTTAGCCACACATCCAGCACCGGGTGTTTAAACAGAAATTGCCCTCAGCTTGTGGGTAAGAGGTTAACTTAGCTTTTGGTTAACTTAGCTTTTGGTACTTTACTTATCCATAATCTATGGACGCATGATAGGCTGACTTGTTTAGCCATTATACACACAGGTGTTTTGGTTGGCTAATGTGCATTTAAGGGCCTCCCTATTTGGGGAGACTTTGTTGCATTATGAGTATTGTAGGTGTGAGAAGATTTTTCTTTAAAAATTTAATTTCTTCAAAATGGCACCAAACATTAAGGGTGCAGCCTATATTCAGGTGCGGCCTATATGCGGCACAATACGGTATATTTAAGTTAGTGGGAGTTAGGGTTAAGGTTAGACTTTGGTTTAGGGGGGTAATAAATTTAGAATAGTGGGGGGCGACGTTGGGGGCCGGCAGAGTAGGGGTTAATAAATGTAGGTAGGTGGGGCGGCGGCTGCAATGTTAAGGATGGCAGATTAGGGGTTAATAATATTTAAGCTAGATGTTTGTGATGCAGGAGTGCGGCGATTTAGGGGTTAATATGTTTATTATAGTGGTGGCGACGTTGGGGGCGGCAGATTAGGGGTTAAGAAGTGTAGGTAGGTTGTGGCAACATTGGGGAAGGCAGATTAGGGGTTAATAAATATAATGTAGGTGTTGGCGGTGTTGGGGGCAGCAGATTAGGGATTCATAAGTATAATGTAGGTGGCGGCGGTGTCCGGAGCGGCAGATTAGGGGTTAATAATATAATGTAGGTGTCGGCGATGTCGGGGACGGCAGATTAGGGGTTAATAAGTGTTAGATTAGGGGTGTTTAGATTCGGGGTTCATGTTAGGGTGTTAGGTGTAAACATAAATTTTATTTCCCCATAGTTATCAATGGGGCTGCGTTAGTGAGTTATACGCTGCTTTATTGCAGGTGTTAGACTTTTTTTCAGCTGGCTCTCCCTGTTGATTTCTAGGGGGAAATCATGCACGAGCATGTTACACCAGCTCACCGCTGACCGTAAGCAGCGCTGTATTGGAGTGAGGTAATGACAAAATTTTGCTCATCGCTAACTTCTTGTCTGGTTTGTAAAAACCCGTAATACCAGCGCTGTCTGTAAGTGAGCGGTGAGCATAAACTGCTCGTCTAGCACCCCCACAGCCTCTAACAACAAGAACGCGTAATCTAGGTGAATATATTTTCATTACAAAAGGAAGATTAGAAAATTATTTTGGAAGTAGCAGAGATTAACAAAAATAATGCTACTATATAAATTACGAAAATGTGATTGTTTATACATATTATGTTACCTATGTAGCAATATCTCGTTGTATAATTAAATATAATCGCAAATAATAGAAATAGATTAATCATCTAAAATGTGTGCATTACACACAGTGATTCTTTGTTATACTACAACAATAAGATGTAAGGAAAATTGATATATGTGTTTGTAACATTCAGAAAGGTCTGTTTTAAAGAAATTATATGTGTATGTTTGATGTCAAAATTTTTTTATGAAATTGTGCATTATGATTGCATATCCATAAATTATAATTGTGTCAGCATCTTTTAAGGATTATAAACCATTAAAGATCTTTTATTAGAAATGGAATTAATAAATAAAGAAGAAACATAACAGTTTAATGACATTCTCTTTTTTTTAATGATAATTATGATTTTTGAATGTCATAAAACATAAAGAAATAAGATAATTTTGAAAAATAAGTCGGAATGAGATAAATAGCCCCTTGGAGCCATCTGACAAGTCGACATAGTGCATCAACAGTCCTTGGAGGCAGTTGACAAGGGCAAACCAAGGGCCAACACAGCCCCTTTGGAGCCATCTGACAAGGCGACATAGTGGCATCACAGTCCATGGATGGAGTTGACAAGGACAAACAAAGCCCAGAACAGTCCACTTTGGAGCCATCTGACAAGGTGACATAGTGCATCACAGTCCTTGGAGGCAGTTGACAAGGGCAAACAAAGGCCAACACAGCCCCTTTGGAGCCATCTGACAAGGCGACATAGTGCATCACAGTCCATGGATGGAGTTGACAAGGACAAACAAAGCCCAGAACAGTCCCTTTGGAGCCATCTGACAAGGGCGACATAGTGCAATCACAGTCCTTGGATGGAGTTGACAAGGACAAAACAAAGCCCAACACAGCCCCTTTGGAGCCATCTGACAAGGCGACATAGTGCATCACAGTGCTTGGATGGAGTTGACAAGGACAAAACAAAGCCCAACAACAGCCCCTTTGGGCCATCTGACAAGGCGACATAGTGCATCACAGTCCTTGGATGGAGTTGACAAGTACAAAGCCAAACACAGCCTCTTTGGAGCCATCTGACAAGGTGACATAGTGCATCACAGTCCTTTCAGGGAGTTGACTATGGCAAACAAAGCCCAACATGGCCCCTTAGTATAAATCTGACAAGGTGAAATAGTGCAACAGGCACAACAATAACAACAAAATATGTCAAATGGCAACAAATACGAAAAACCAATAACAAATGTGGATGGAGGAGTTATTAGCTCTCCCTCGGTGCCATCTCCGGATCCTCCATTTACAGGGCATCAGCATCACCTTCATCATCCTGCGCCCCTCCAGCTGCGGCTTCATGCATTGCCTCTAACCGAATTATTCGGGCTAGAGGTCAAGCGATGAAGCCGCAGCTGGATAAGCATGGTGTCATGCATCCTTCCCAGCAACTGATTGGAAGCCTCTAGCTGAGTCACAACCTAAACAAAAATAAATAATAAAAATTAATAATAATTACAGAACATAATATAAAAAGATTTACACATTAAATTATGTTCTTCAGAGATAACCATAAAGATATTAAGAAAAATAAAAACACTATCAATCTTGAAGAAATCTTTCTTTTATCTATGACACACTGTGAAAAGGGCGGTGATAACAAATCCTAAATATTGGCATATATACATAATATATATTAAATTAATGAATTTCAACACGATTATGTTTTATGTATACTTAGAAGTAGCTAAGAAGCTCAGAACAGTGATGACATAATGAGATGGTCCGCATCTAGGCACTCAGATGAATAGCAATGACTGTCTGTACAATCGTAAGATGACTATTGGGGGTTTGGATGTAATATGCATGTGACATCATGATGTCATTCATGACAATTCATACATAAATAGGAAAGGAAATAAAAACATATGTTCATGCTGCATGATATAGAAAGGGGGCAGTAGTGTATTGAAAAAATAATGGAATAATATATTTTAAAGGGACAAAGCTGTAGACTTTATTTTTCTTCAATAGTATGATTTGGAAACAAAAATACACGTTAAATACAGGTTATATATATTTGACGTATCATCATACTCCGATGGAGCCACTTTCTCCTCCATCACACATGTTGTTACATCAATATCTGTAAAAACATAATATGTTGTGTAGGTGTACACATTAAAATCAAATATTATAACGTGTTACTGGTGCTCAAGGACACACATCAAAGTTGCATTAAAGAGATACTGAATCAAAGATAGGAATGTCATAATTTTAATGGAGCATGCAATGAAATAAAATATATAATTAACGATGATTAATAATTAAATGTGATTGTCTGTATTTTGAAAATCAGGAAAAAAGCATAGTACATGGAACATTTAATAGTTCTCATGTGTGTATCGCTTGCTGATTGTTGTCTACATTTATACAAAATAATCAACATGTGCTAGCCATGTTCTGAAGCACAAGATAGAGTAAGAATAGACTAAGAAGCTTTGAGATTTTAATATTAAAATAACAATATATATATATATATATATATATATATATATTTAGAGGAGTCAATTATAAGTTTATTAAAATGGAATGCTTCATTTGAAAAAGACACTTTTAATGACATATGAATAAGTCAATGGACTTTACCAGAACCCTACAAAGGCAGGTCCTGTGTCACAGTGCTGGATACCTCTGAGTCTGTCACATAACTAGATCTATTAATGATATAAATAAATATTATGTAACACAATTTGTACATCAACTTTAAATATACATATTTGGTATTCCAAAATAACATTATTCTAAACTATTAGAAATAATATCTTTTGAAATGTGAAGACTAGACCACTAATATGAAAAATAAATTCATTAGTTTATCAAGGTGAGTGGAAAGAAAATTATGTCTTTCACATATGTCTGATTTCTTAAAATATTAGACAGCCATTTCTTATCATAATAATCTATGGCATATCTACAATTAACTATTGGTCCCTCTTTGTAAAAGAATCTAGACAGACAACACTTTGAATAACAACTGGTGACAACTAGAGCATTGTACATTTGTGCAATGTACGGTAATCTGGTTTCTGACACAACACATATTGATCACAATGCAAGACATAAGATATATTTTAAGCTATGTCATCATGGTGCTGTTAGAATTTGCATATATATAAAGGTAGTCCGAGAGGGAAATATGTGATTTAAATCACAGTATTGTTTCATCAAAACAGTGTAATGATTAATAAATATATTGTTTATCTATAGATTAATTCAATACCAATATTTGAGAATGTCACTCTAAATGAATTGTCTATTCTATATGTTGATGTAATTTATCGGAGAGAGCATGTAATTTCAAAAATATATATAATTTCCTTCTATCATCATGAATATTTAATTATCCTTCTCTCTTAAAGATAACAATAAAATATCAAAGCATATGAGATGTTTATTTATATATTCTGCACATGTGTAAAAATGTGTTAGTGTTGTCTAAATGTAGCCACCAACTGTCAAACACTATCCAGGTGCAGAATACAAAATGGGCAAGACCCTAATATTACATTCAAATAAAGATAGCAAAAATCAGAAGCAATATTTTCGAATACTAATAAATTGTTATTTGGATTACAATGGAATTTCGATCTCTGAACTTCTTTTTAAATACACTTGAAATCGAATTAGAGGATCCATGTTAATATAGATTGGATTAGATAATGGATTAGGCATTAGATTGGCTAGATAATGGATTAGGCAATGTTATGTCCAAATTTTTAAGACAAAAGTAAAGTATGATGAGAATTACCAGAATGGGACAAACCCCGGGCTATAGGGTCCAGCACCAACATCCATCTTTGTAAAATATTCACTCAGGATTGTATATCATTAATACATCTCAGAACTTTCACATGAACAACCATACATTGTTTTTCAAATTGACAAAGTTAAACATTATAATTCTTCACGTCAGTCCATGGTTTTCAAAAATGTATTTAAAAATAAAGAGATCATGTATATTTTTTTAAAACTTTTTTGTTGTTGACTGTCCCTTTAAGTCATTTTATGTCTTTTTGCATTGTCATCAATTGTTAGACATTGAGCTGTCATTTTTTATTTTTATATTGCTAGTATAGCTTTTGTAATTTATAAGATTGAAAATCAGGATACTGTATTCTTCACATTTATACTAATTAATGTATACATTTGACAAACATGGTCTAAAGTAATGCCACTGCTACAGCAAACCCATGCTCACGTCTCTGCACTTTTATATCTTTCATGAGCATTGCGCAATAATTAAAAGCGTAATTGCACATCCGTGATTAGGAATTTGGATCTGGTAGTGTCATGAGTATACTTTGTATATCTTTAGAATATATTTACATTTGTGCGTATCACGATATTCCAATAGGATCATTCTAAAAATTGAAATAATACAAATTAATGTTTCTAACTTTTGTATGAATCGATATTTAAGGTATGAAATGGCAGAGAATATTGATTTCACAGGTCAACGATAGGAGCTGCACTGCCTCCGGGTCGGGAGTTTCAGAGCCAGCAGCTGGGGCCTGTGAAGGGGCCAAGGAGCGTGTGGAAGCAAAACTGCGGGGGAAACGGAGATTGAGGAGGGCGCATAAAGTCTCCTCATAAGGTTGTAGGAAAATTTCCGTGGGGGTGGATACAAATTTCCACCTCTCCGATGGGCTTTTGCCCACTCGCTCACTCAGTCGCTCGCTATTGCGAAGCCACAACCCCATATCCCCGAATCTCCACATGAGTTGATCCGAGGTCCTCTGGACGTCTTTCAACCGAATTAACAGAAACAGTGATATACACCCAGAGGGCCCTCTTAATCGCCGGCTTCCTCAAACTTTTCTGAGGTCCCAAACAGCTGCGGATAAAACTCATACACGTTGACCAGCGCAGTACTTTACGCTCAGTGGTGCACCTGGAGATATCCTGTTGGTTTTTCGGGAAATATATTATATACAGTACACCAACAGGCATTAGAGAACTGACAAAAATTGCAATGTGTAATGGACTTTTATATGGGGAAGTAAACATGAGATGCACCATGGGACATGATATCTGTACATCTGATTGGATAAAATACTGTAATTTTGTTAGCATGTCTGTGAGACCATACTGAGTGGAGTCATGTTTGTTTGATGATCTCTGATTGGCCGTTACTTAATGTTTCATGGATTCATATCTTTGTAACTTCCATACACATACCTTCTGGGGTGCTGTTACTATATTTGGCATGTAGAATAAATTTATTTAGAATTTTATGAGAATGATATGCGTATAAATTTATTTAGAATTTATGAGAATGATATGCGTATAAATGTGACGCATATATAATAGACGGAATTCGCTTAATATTAATATTTTTGGTTGACATTTGAACTAGATTGCATTTTTACTCACAATAGTAAATATAATCGTCACATTAGTAAATGTTTATTACACATTTGGATGTTTAATATTGACCAATTTCTTTAATAAAAGTTTACAAATATTTTAGATTTAGAAAAGTAAAGATTGTATGTATTCATTGTTTATTCAATAAATATTGTGACTCATTGTAAAGTATTGACAGTGCTCTATTAAATGTATTTCAAATCCCAACAATGCACATCGATTGTGTGCTAGTGCATGAAATTATATTCGATTTTACATAGATGTGAATTACATTTTCTTAGCTTGTAGATATAATCTGATCTCCTAACTTTATCCCACTGTTTACGTGTACATACATTTTATATCTTCAAAATAATCAACGTAAATTTTTAAATATTGTATTACCTTATATATTGTATGCCCCACTGGGAGTGAAATATTTTATAATGGCTGTGTTTACACAGCTTTGCTTTAAGGACAAAGAGGATAATTGTGAGAAATTATATGTTGAAATATCTATGAGTTAACTATCCCTTCAAATGACTCCACTAGATTGAAAAGTCATCAATATGTCATACAATAACTAGCTCTGTCTAAATGTGAAAATAAACTTAGCTATCATGTTTTCGTTAAAGATCATTTAATCTACCTAGGCTACCTTGCAAATAAGGATACCATAATAACTAAGCTATATTTATTTTAAGAATATGTGAAAGATTTTTTTTAAAAAAAATTATAGATATTAGAATGTGAATATATATATATACCAACCAAAAATTAGATGGCTGTATCTAACTCACCTTCAATTTTCTAAGATACAAGATTTTAAACACTCATTATCTGCTTCGAAGGATGTATTTCTTATAATCTTACTTGGATAGAGAATATGAATATATATATATATTGCTATATATATATATATATATATATATATATATATATTATATATATATATATACATATATAGATAGATAGATAGATAGATAGATAGATAGATAGATAGATAGATAGATAGAGATAGCATTTAAATAAATAACTAAAATAAATATATAGTATGTAAAGATATTTATAAGAATTGTTTTTTAAAATCTAGCAAGAAATTTATATTCGTTTGGGAATTCATCAAAAATGAAAATCTGTAAGAAAAAAAAAAGAACAAAAAATTAGAATATGAAATCAATTATGTTATTTAATGAACACATGACTAAACAAATATTCTGTAAATCTAATAATTTTAAATTCATGTTCTGTCTAGGCTCTAATGTTTTGATATTAAAGCCAGGTTCAGAATGGAGAGCGAGATCAATATCATCTATATCTATCTACATATAATTTAACATTAATCACACTAAATGGTCTAATCAAGAGTTGAGTTACATATACATATTTAAAATTTGACAAAATAATGCTAATATTTATCAAATATTCCAAATTATTCAATTGTATGAGGGACATAATTGAATTTAATATTTCCTGTCTCTTAAAAATGTAATATACCAAAATGTCAAATATGAAATGTATCCCTTTATCTGTCTGATTGATCACAATCTGAGTCCTCTCTAGAACAAAGTAGGGGGAATGTATATTAAATAAATGTCTTCAAAAATAGGACATGTTTAAAATTGTCGGACACAGTCAATATATTATGAATTTGTTGCACATTATTCTATGATTCTTAATAGCATGCATTGTGCAAACTAACCTGGATGTATGGTCTTTAAAAGTTGATTCTATTCAAAATATCAGTTTATCTTCATTATGTGTCATATTCATCACTTTCAAAATAGAGGATTGTGAAATACCATCCTGCATCCCCAGTCTTGTTCTATAGAATTGTGTCCACTTACCATATGAACGTGTCTTTGCATGTTTTTTTGAAGTCAGCACAGTTTAAAGACAATGCCGCAGACATGATCACATTGGTATTCTTCACTTTCAGTCTGGTATTCTTCACTTTCAGTCTGTAGATGAAGTAATCTCCCTAATGGGAAATAAATTGAAATTCAAATATCTAAACACATTGTACATAGTTTTTCATCCCTACCCCTAACACTACCTATTTCCTAATATTTTTACAGCAATAGCTTACTAAGCATATCTAGCCTCATTTGTGTTATGTTCTAACAATCAAGTGTTAAGCTGAGCCACATACATTGTGCATACTTAACTTCTGATGTATGACTTTGACAATGCTATGTGCTTCAGAGTATCCCTTTATCTGCTATCTGTGGCATACATCCCTTTAAGAATATCTCAAATCTAATAATGTCTAAACTAAATAATACATTGAAACTACTTGTATGCCATATGATGGATCATTGTGCAACCCCCCCATTCTCAGTCCATACATTGTGCCTACTTACTATCTGATGTTGTCTTCAAAAATCAGGTGGCAAAGTCATTACAGGAGCCAATGCCAGAATCATCTGATGTATAAATTACCTATGATAATAAAATAGAATTTTTATTTTGCAATAATCATTTCTTGAACAATCCTAACATGTTCACACAATTTTACTTTAATTTTCCTAAAAGTGTCATTCGCAATGCTCCTATATGACTTATAGTATTTACCATCTTAAGTGGCGGTTGATGATGTTGGCTCTGACATTGACCCCCTCGTCCCGGAATGGCCCCTCTAGAACTGGGTTGTACTCCTCATCTTGGAGGAGGCCTAGGGGCACCTGGATGGCCTGCAACATCCCAGCCTGCTGAGCTATGTTATGCAGGACGCTGCAGGCTATAACGATCTTCGCCACCTTACTAGGGCTGTATTGGAGGGCTCCTCCAGACCTGTCTAGGCATCGTAATCGCATTTTGAGGAGCCCAAAATTCCACTCCACTACAGCCCTAGTCCGCTTGTGCGCCCGATTATAGCGCACCTGGGCGTCGTCAGCCAGGTTACGTATAGGCGTAATGAGCCAAGGCCGGCTCATGTAACCAGAATCACCTATAAATAATGAACATGACAAAATGTCAATATTACAAATATCTTACAAATATTATATGAAAATACATTTAAATACAATGATACAATGCATTTGTGTATACGAAAATCACCTAAACTAGTCATTTGCTGAAAGACAAAAAATGGTTAAATTGCATCCTATATCTGCCCATTTAAGCTATGACCTGCTACATATCTGTTTGTTTCTAAAACTAGACATTTGCTGAAAGACAAAAAATAGTTAAAGCACATCCTATATCTGCCCATTTAAGCTATGACCTGCTACATTTCTGTTTGTTTCTAAAACTAGACATTTGCTGAAAGACAAAAAATAGTTAAAGCGCATCCTATATCTGCCCATTTAAGCTATGACCTGCTACATATCTGTTTGTTTCTAAAACTAGACATTTGCTGAAAGACAAAAAATGGTTAAAGCGCATCCTATATCTGCCCATTTAAGCTATGACCTGCTACATATTTGTTTCTAAAACTAGACATTTGCTGAAAGCCAAAAATGGTTAAATTGCATCCTATATCTGCCCATTTAAGCTATGACCTGCTACATATCTGTTTTTCGCTAAAACTAGACATTTGCGGAAATTTTCGAATAAATGGTTAAATCGCATCCTAGGGGCGATATTTATCAAAGGTATGTCAGACCTGATCCGACAACATTAGGCTCTCCGTATTCAGCATTGCACCAGCAGCTCTTGTGAGCTGCTGGTGCAACGCCGCCCCCTGCAGACTCGCGGCCAATCGGCCTCCAGCAGGGGGTGTCAATCAACCCGATCGTACTCGATCGGAATGAATTCAGGCGATCTCTGTCCGCCTGCTCAGAGCAGGCAGACAGTGTTATGGAGCAGCGGAGCATAATAAATGGGCCTCTACATCTGCACATTACACAAACACAACTGTTTTTGAACATTACAGTGGCAATTGTCTAACTTCTGAACCGTGCTGTGCACAAGTACTCATCAACGAGCCACCCATGGGGAAACTGTCTGTCCTCAACCTGCTGCCAGAGTGAGGACTGCCTGAGGATATGGACATCATGACAAGCCTCCCCGAAATTCACGCACACATGCATAATCCACATCCGTGAGTCACCAACGAACTGCACGTTGAGACTATGAAAACGTTTGCGATCATCTGCTGGATCATGCAGCGCAATGTGGGTGCAATCTATTGCTCCCAAAACATTGGACATTTGAGCTATTGTATAGAATTCTCTCTTGAGTTGCCTCCAATCATCGTCATTTTGAGGGAATCCTAAATTAAAGATCACATTGTATATATAGGCAATCTTTTGCTTTGATGTAATGATACGATCGCCGGTCTCTCTCCTTTGTTTTTGACAATAAGCTGTTTCGGCTGACACCTCCCACGCCAGTGTAATTGGACAAATCAGGATGTGGCGCATCTTTATGATGTCACGATTGTGAGACTGTGGTGTGGACGTGAGCGGCAGCAGCTGTATTGGCTAAGTATTGTTAAGATTAATGAGCTATGGGGTTTATAAGGGATAAGGATATAGTGTTGGGATATACTGGGTGTTCTTTGAGTGTCATTTGACAAATGGATCGGACCCGAAACGTTATGGAATTTTAAAGGCTGAAATAAAAGCTATATTTTATGGGAACAAAGTCCAACGAGTGCTCTCCTTCTTTTGGATATCTATAACCCCTGAAAGCACCTTGGTATACACGAAACTGAGGAGTGCAGATCATATTGCACAATGGATATATATATATATATTATTTATTTATTTTTTCTAAGAAATTGTAGCTCCAAATGAGATTCCACCATACACCTGGTAGGGAATCCTGAGGAGAAAAGACTGGAGAAAAGACTGTGAATAATGTTTGAACCATTTTGGTTCTTTTCTGTCTTCAAAAATCTATGATTAATGTAGCTCATGTTGAATTCAAAGGGATTCTCATATTTAATTGATGGCAGTGTGTCAAGAGTCACATTTTGTTCACAGCAATGTTGCATATGAAGCTTCATTCCTGCTAGGAGGAGGCCAAATTCACATAAACCTCATAGATAGATATAGGCAATTCGTTTCGGATCGATTCGGAAATTCAGAAAATTCTGCAAATTCGGAGATTCGGATCGAACCGAATTTCCGAATTAAAATACTGCCGAATTTACTGAATAAATCCGAATTAGTTCGGATTTATTCGGTAAATTCGGATGGCCATGGATTACACTAGTATTGTACAGTATATTAGGTTATATCACTCTGCTATGGGTTACACCTAATATACAGTACATAATACTAGTCTAATCCCACCTAACACTTACCGAAATTCCGAATTTCCGAACCAAACCGAATCGAACCGAATCCAGACGAATTTCTTCTAATCCGAATGAATCCGAAACAAATCTGAACCGAATTGATTCAATATTTTCCGAATTCGATTCGATCCGAACCGAAATTCAAAATATTCCGAATCGATCAGAACTGAACCAAATTTTTTCGCCATGCACATATCTACTCATAGATGCCAAAAAGATCTGCAACACTATGCTCTCTGGCATCCCAGGGGATAACCCTACACTTATTATCCTAAATCCAATGCCTCAAAATATATCTAGATTCACTGTCAGGAACGCCACTGACACTATTGCGTTCAAGTTCACCCTCACTATTCCTGGCCGCTAGTGTGCATCACGTGGAAGGATTCCTTAAACAGGAGTAAATGTGACAAAATTATACTTAGAAGTAATAGGGACCAGAGATACAAGAGTCAAAAAAACTGGCCAAACAAACAAACAACGCAAAGAATGACTGAAGCCAGTTATAAAGGCAAAGGGGTGTGACTAGCAACAGGTGAGCAACATGTACGATTACGTGCATAAGTGCATAAACAAAGTATTCTATGATGCTGACCACTAGGAGGGTGAGAAGCGCATAGCGAATATGGAAACAAGAAAGAGCACCTGCCATATTGCCAGAAATGGAAACATGTCTACGTGGGTGCACCACATAAACATGCCCAAGTAATCCCTGCATAGCCATGCAAACCTGATGGCTAGAGAGGGACACCTGCCATCCCAGATGGGAAGGTACCTGACAGGCCTCCCTCATAAAAGGCGGCCTCGATCTGGTTGGAGGCAGGCAGTTGTAAATTATATGTTACAGGAGTTATATAAGAAAGGTTCCACAAATCTGGCTTCCAAATTTTTGGTAGGACAGGTGAAACTCAGATTTTTTGTGGATAGCCACACTTTATCCCCAACACAGTAAACTGGAGCGGGTTGACATCTACGATCTGCAAACTGTTTATATTTTTCTTAAGCCGTTTTCATAGTCTCTTGAATAAGTATATGTACTGTATATTTCTCAATCTTTGTAATCGATCTGATACTTCAGGCATCGAAGATATGGCAGGAAGACCCTACTGCGTGCATAACTGCAGAAAAAAGGAGTAAACAAAGTGGAGTTATTCTGGGCATTGTTATATGCAAATTATGCTATAGACAAAGGATGATAACAGTCATATTGTAAATAAGTACAGTAGTAACATAGCTATTGCAACAGTCTAACGCCTAGATTACGAGTCTTGCGTTAGCCTATAAAAGCAGCGTTGAGAGGTCCCAACGCTGCTTTTTTACGCCCGCTGGTATTACGAGTCTTGCAGGTACAGGTGTACCGCTCACTTTTTTTCCGCGACTCGAGCATACCGCAAATCCCCTTACGTCAATTGCGTATCCTATCTTTTCAATGGGATTTTCCTAACACCGGTATTACGAGTCTTGGAGAAAGTGAGCGGTACAGCTTCTCCTGTCCAGACTACTACCGCATTTAAAAGTCAGTAGTTAAGAGTTTTATGGGCTAACGTCGTAACATAAAACTCTTAATTAAAGTGCTAAAAAGTACACTAACACCCATAAACTGCCTATTAACCCCTAAACTGAGCCCCCCCCCCCCCACATCGCAAACAGTTAACTAAAGTCTTTAACCCCTAATCTGCTGACCGGACATCGCCACCACTTCAATATATTAACCCCTAAACCGCCTCACTCCCGCCTTGCAAACACTAGTTAAATTTTATTAACCCCTAATCTGCCGTCCCTAACATCGTCGACACCTTCCTACATTTATTAACCCCTAATCTGCCGTCCCCAATGTCGCCGCCACTATATTAAATGTATTAACCCCTAAACCTAAGTCTAACCATAACCCTAACAACCCCCTAACTTAAATATAATTTAAATAAAATGAAATAAAATTACTACAATTAAATAAATTATTCCTATTTAAAACTAAATACTTACCTATAAAATAAACCCTAAGATAGCTACAATATACCTAATAGTTACATTGTAGCTAGTTTAGGGTTTATTTTTATTTTACAGGCAACTTTGTATTTATTTTAACTAGGTACAATAGTTATTAAATAGTTATTGATTATTTAATAACTACCTAGCTAAAATAAAGACAAATTTACCTGTAAAATAAACCCTAACCTAAGTTACAATTACACCTAACACTACACTATAATTAAATAAATTACCTAAACTAACTACAATTAATTACAATTAAATTAAATAAACTAAAGTACGAAAAAACTCCACTAAATTACAGAAAATAATAAAATAATTACAAGAATTTTAAACTAATTACACCTAATCTAATCCTCCTAATAAAATAAAAAAAGCCCCCCAAAATAATAAAAATCACTACCCTATACTAAATTACAAACAGCCCTTAAAAGGGCTTTTTGCAGGGCATTGCCCCAAAGTAATCAGCTCTTTTACCTGTAAAAAAAATTACAATACCCCCCCAACATTAAAACCCAACACTCACACACCCAACCCTACTCTAAAACCCACCCAATCCCCCCTTAATAAAACCTAACACTAACCCCTTGAAGATCACCCTACCTTGAGACGTTCTCCAGAGGGGCAGAAGTCTTTATCCGATCCGGGCAGAAGAGGACCTCCAGATGGGCAGAAGTCTTAATCCAGGCGGCATCTTCTATCTTCATCCATACGGAGCGGAGCAGGTCCATCTTCAAGCCAGCCGACGCGGAGCATCCTCTTCTTCCGATGACTCCCGACGAATGAAGGTTTCTTTAAATGACATCATCCAAGATAACTATTGTACCTAGTTAAAATAAATACAAACTTGCCTGTAAAATAAAAATAAACCCTAAGCTAGCTACAATGTAACTATTAGTTATATTGTAGCTATCTTAGGGTTTATTTTATAGGTAAGTATTTAGTTTTAAATAGGAATAATTTATTTAATTGTAGTAATTTTATTTTGTTTTATTTAAATTATATTTAAGTTAGGGGGGTGTTAGGTTTAGGGTTAGATTTAGATTTAGGGGCTAATAACTTTATTATAGTGGCGGCGACATTGGCGGCACCAGGTTAAGGGTTAATAAATTTAATATTGTTGCGGCGACATTGGGGGGGCAGGTTAGGGGTTAATAAATATAATGTATTTGTTGGCGATGTAGGGGGCAGCAGATTAGGGGTTCATAAGTATAATGTAGGTGGCGGCGGTGTCCGGAGCGGCAGATTAGGGGCTAATAATATAATGCAGGTGGCAACGATGTCAGGGGCAGCAGATTAGGGGTTAAAAAGTGTAAGATTAGGGGTGTTTAGACTCTGGGTTCATGTTAGGGTGTTAGGTGTAGACATAAATGTATTTTCCCATAGGAATCAATGGGAATGCGTTAGGAGCTGAACGCTGCTTTTTTGCTGGTTTTTTTCAGCCGATTCTGCCCCATTGATTCCTATGGGGAAATCGTGTACGAGCACGTTCAGCCAGCTCACCGCTACCGTAAGCAGCACTGGTATTGAGGTGAGATGTGGAGATAAATTTTGCTCTACGCTCACTTTTTAGAGGCTAACGCCGGGGTTGGAAAAACCTGTAATACCAGCGTTGTTTGTAGGTGAGCAGTGAGCATAAACTGAGCATTAGCACCGCACAGCCTTACCGACAAAATTCGTAATCTAGGTGTAAATTTGCAAAAAATGACAGAATTCTTTCATAAATCCAAAAAGGTAAATTGTACCCCTCTTGTGGTACTCCATAAAATCTGACTATGTACTTGATTAAAACTGAGGCTGTGGGGCCTAGTTATCAAGCCGTCAACCTCAAATACGCTGGAATTCCGCAGCGTATTTGTGGCGAGGCTGATTCGCCTTAGTTATCAAAGGCTAGAGACCGGCAAAAGTAGAATTTTGTGACGTAAGCTTCGATCCGCCGGACTCAGTCCGACACAGATCGATTCTTACGTCACTCCAGATGTTCCGCACACAAGTGCGGCACAATCTGACTACTTTTGCTAGTTAGCAAAAAACTAGCAGGTACGCTCGGCACTTTTCCGGCCCAGAGTACCTGGTTTTCAATCCGCCGCCCTGGAGGCAGCGGATCCCATAGGAATCAATGGGAGTCTGACCATAGCGAAAGTACAAGTTTGCTGCTGCCAGACATCCCATTGATTCCTATGGGAGCTGTCTACACCTAACACCCTAACATGTACCCGAGTCTAAACAACCCTAAGCTGTCCCCCCTACACCGCCGCAACTAAATAAAGTTATTACCCCCTAAACCGCCGCTCCCGGAGCCCACCGCAAGCTACTCTATACATATTAACCCCTAAACCGCCACTCACTGACCCCGCCGCAACTATAATAAATGTATTAACCACTAAACCGCCGCTCCCGGACACCGCCGCAACCTACATTATACCTAGTAACCCCTATCCTGCCCCCCCTATACCGCCGCCCTCTATAATAAAGTTATTAACCCCTATCCTGCTGATCCCGCACCTCACCACAACTAAATAAATAGTTTAACCCCTAAACCGCTGCACCCGGACCCTGCCGCAACTATAATATATGTATTAACCCCTAATATGCCCCCCCTACACCGTCGCCACCTATAATACATTTATTAACCCCAATCCTGCCCCCCACTACACCGCCGCCACTGTAATAAATTTATTAACCCCTAAACCTAAGTCTAACACTAACCCTAACACCCCCTAACTTAAATATTAATTAAATAAATCTAAATAATATTTCTATTATTAACTAAATTAATCCTATTTAAAACTAAATACTTACCTTTAAAATAAACCCTAATATAGCTACAATATAAATAATAATTATATTGTAGCTATTTTAGGATTTATATTTATTTTACAGGCAACTTTTTGGGTTAGATTAGGGGTATGTGGGTGGTGGGTTTTAATGTTGGGGGGGGTTGTATTTTTCTTTTACAGGCAAAAGAGCTGAATTCTTTGGGGCATGCCCCACGAAAGGCCCTTTTAAGGGCTGGTAAGGTAAAAGAGCTTTGAACTTTTTTAATTAAGAATAGGGTAGGGCATTTTTTTATTTTGGGGGGCTTTGTTATTTTATTATGGGGCTTAGATTAGGTGTAAGTAGCTTAAAATTGTTGTAATATTTTTAAAATGTTTGTAAGTTATTTTTTTTATTTTTTGTAACTTAGCTTTTTTATTTTTTGTACTTTAGTTAGTTTATGTAATTGTATTTAATTGTAGTTATTTGTAGTTAATTTATTTAATTAATTTAATAATAGTGTAGTGTTAGGTTTAATTGTAACTTAGGTTAGGATTTATTTACAGGTAATTTTGTATTTCTATTAGCTAGGTAGTTATTAAATAGTTAATAACTATTTAATAACTATTCTAACTAGCTAAAATAAATACGAAGTTACCTGTAAAATAAATATAAATCCTAAGATAGCTACAATGTAATTATTAATTATATTGTAGCTATCTTAGGGTTTATTTTACAGGTAAGTATTTAGTTTTAAATAGGAATAATTGATTAAAGTATAGTGTAGTGTTAAGTGTAATTGTAACTTAGGTTAGTTTTTATTTTACAGGTTAATTTCTCTTTATTTTAGCTAGGTGAGCTATTAAATAGTTAATAACTATTTAATAGTTATTGTACCTAGTTAAAATAAATTGAAATTTGCCTGTAAAATAAAAATAAATCCTAAAATAGCTACAATATAATTATTATTTATATTGTAGCTATATTAGGGTTTATTTTAAAGGTAAGTATTTAGTTTTAAATAGGATTAATTTAGTTCATAATAGAAATATTATTTAGATTTATTTAATTAATATTTAAGTTAGGGGGTGTTAGGGTTAGTGTTAGACTTAGGTTTAGGGGTTAATAATTTTATTAAAGTGGCGGCGGTGTAGTGGGGGGCAGGATAGGGGTTAATAAATGTATTATAGGTGGCGACGGTGTAGGGGGAGCAGGATAGGGGTTAATAAATTTAATATAGGTTGCGGCGGGTTGCGGCGGGTTCCGGCGGTTTAGGGGTTAATACATATATTATAGTTGCGGCGGCGTCAGGGAGTGGCGCTTTAGGGGTTAAACTATTTATTTAGTTGCGGCGAGGTGCGGGATCAGCAGGATAGGGGTTAATAACTTTATTATAGAGGGCGACGGTATAGGGGGGGCAGGATAGGGGTTACTAGGTATAATGTAGGTTGCGGCGGTGTCCGGGAGCGGCGGTTTAGGGGTTAATACATTTATAAGAGTTGCGGCGGGGTCTAGGAGCTGCGGTTTAGGGGTTACTAACTTTATTTTGTTGCGGGGGGCTCCGGGGGCGCCGGTATAGGGGGTAGAACAGTGTAGTTTAGTGTGGGTGCTTAGTGACAGGCTAGCAAGGAAGCTGTAAAAAAGCCGAAGAGCAGCGAGATCGGATGAGTGATAACTCTCACAGTCCGCCGCTCATCGCCCCGTACTTGGTGCGTGGCTTTTTGACAGCTTTTTTGATAACTTAGGCGAATTTTTGCAGGTCCGCGTCGGCGATGGTAGGCGAGCTTAGGCGGGCATATTGGGCCGGCGAAGGCAGGAAAAGTAGACGCGTTGATAACTACCTCCCTGTCTCTGCAGCTGAAGTAACATGGGCTAACGGAATTAAATGTGCCACCTTGGTTAGACCTCATAATCAACAACACTGAGCTTGTTTCCATTGAGTCATAATTTGGTTTGCATACATTTGCAAACCCTTAAATAAGCTGTCGGAAGCAATATCGTTTATCGACTGCTTCCAAAGGACCGTCATAACTCAATTTTGGCAACCGGTCTCCGGCTGCCGAAAACATTATCGTGTCCCATACAAAGTATCAGAACCCACTAATCTTTAAATAATACCCGGTTTCCAATGCCCATGCATACCGTTAATACACTGTTGGAGGCTACCGATACATTAACAAAAATTTCACCCAGCTCAACTAGGTGTAAAACAGGAAAAAGGTGCTTTTTGAAACAGTTTTCCCATTGAAATCTAACCCGACACGTCAAAACCCCTCTATCCGTCATCCCCCCACTTTGCAACTTATAATAAATGTATTAACCACTAAACCGCCATGCTCCACAATCCAAAGTATCTTTTAAAACTATTAACCCCTAATCCGCCAAGCCCCCATATCGCAAAGTATCTATTTAAACCAGTAACCTCTAATCTGCCAAACCCCATATTGCAAAGTATCTATTTAAACTATTAACCCCTAATCTGCCATGCCCCCATATCACAAAGTATCTATTTAAACCATTAACCCCTAATCCACCATGCTCCTCAACGCAATCTAGACATTTAAACTATTAACCCCTAATCCACCATGCCCCACAACGCTATCTAGCCATTTAAACTATTAACCCCTAAACCACCATGCCCCTACATCGCAAATAACTAATCACTAAGCCCCTTAACTTAACACCCTCTAAATTAACCCCATTACATAAATTGAAATAATCCTAAATTACAATCAGATAGATTACAAGTTTGTGTGTTCGTCTTTTAATGCTGAAAAAAGGTATTTTCAGCATTAAAACAGCACTGCAGCCATTACGAGTCTTGTCGGTATAGGTGTACCACAAGCCTTTTAGCCTGTAACACAACGTCAGTACCCCACTCGTAAAAATTACGTTTTTTAATGGGATTCCCATAGCGCCGGTTTTACAAATTTTGCGTTCTGGCTAAAAAGCGAGCGTTACACTCTAAAACGATAAGATCCGAAATGCCATCTAAATTCAGTAGTTATGAGTGTTACGCTACAAATCTGTAACATAAAACTCATAACTAAACTGCTACAAAGTGCACTAACACCCATAAACTACCTATTAAACCCTAAACCGAGGCCCTCCCGCATCGCAAATACTATAATAAATTTATTAACCCCTATTCTGCCGCTCCCGACATCCCCGCAACTAAGAAAATTTATTAAACCCTATTCCGCCGCTCCCCGATATCGTCACCACTAAACTAAAGTTATTAACCCCAAAACCGCCACCCTCCGGCATTGCAAATACTAATATTATTAACCCCTAATCTGCCGTCCGCCCACATTGCCCCCACTATACTAAAGTTATTAAGCCCTACAGCGCCGCCACTATAATAAACCTATTAACCACTAAACCGAAAGCTCCCCCACAACGAAATATAAGAAATTATACTATTAACCCCTAAACCAAAAGTTTACCACATCACAATAAACTAAGTTAAGCTAGTAACCCCTAAACCTAACGCCCCCCTAACGTTATATTAAAATTACAATTTTCCTATCTTAAATTAAATTTATACTTATCTGTCAAATTAAAAAAAAAATAAGTTTAAACTAACAATTAAACTAATATAATTATGAAGTTAAAATTAAACTTTTAAATAAACTAAACTACACATTAAAAGAATCCTAAAACTACTCTACAAATTACAATGTATCTAATTTAAAAAAAAATAACAAAGAATAAAAAAAAACAAGAAACAAACACTAAATTACGCAAAATAACGAAATTATCAAAAATAAAAAAGAATTACACCTAACATATTAGCCCTATCAAAATAAAAAAGCCCACCCAAAATAAAAAAACCCTAGCCTACAATAAACTACCAATGGCCCTTAAAAGGGCCTTTTGTAGGGCATTGCCCTAAGTTAAACAGCTCTTTTACCTGTAAAAAAAAAAATACAAAGACCCCCCAACAGTAAAACCCAACACCCAACCATTCCCCCAAAATAAAAAAACCTAAATCTAAAAAAACCTTAGCTACCCATTACCCTGAAAAGGGCATTTGGATGGGCATTGCCTTTAAAAAGGTATTTAGCTCTTTCACATGCCCAAACCATAATCTAAAAATAAAACCCACCCAAAAAAAACTTAAAAAACCTAACACTAACCCCCGACGATCCACTTACAGTTTTTGAAGTCCCTCTTGAACGATCTTCATCCAGCCGGCGAGGTCTTTATCTAGATGGCCTCTTCAATCTTCATCCCGGTGGCGAAGTCCTCATCCAAGCGGCAAGAAGTCTTCATCCAGGCGGCTTCTTCAATCCTCATCCAGACGGCATCTTCTATATTGATCCAGGCGGTGCGGAGCAGGTCCATCCTGAAGACATCCGGCATGGAGCATCCTCTTCATACGGTCACCACCGTACACTGAATCTTCAATACAAGGTAGGCGATGCAAGGTGGTGTCCCTTGCATTCCTATTGGCTGAACAATTTGAATCATCCAATAGGAATTAGAGCTGATAAAATCCTATTGGCTGTTCAAATCAGCCAATAGGATTTAAGCAGCTCTCATTCTATTTGCTGATATATTAGCCAATAGGTTTTATTTCACAGGTAAGTATTTAGTTTTAAATAGGTATTATTTAGTTAATAATTGTAAATTTAATTTAGATTTTTTTTAATTATGTTAAAGTAAGGGGGTGTTAGGGTTACGTTAGGCTTAGGTTTAGGCTTAGGGCTAGGTTTAGGGGTATGTGTAGGGGTAAATAGTTTAATTTAGATTGTTGCGATGTGGGGGGCTGGCGGTTTCGGGGTTAAAAGGTTTATTTAGTGGTAGTCATGTGGGAGGCCAGAGGTTTAGGGGTTTATAACTTTATTTAGTTGCGGCGATGTTGGAGTGCTGCGGAATAGGGGTTAATAACTTTAACATAGTGGTGGCGATGTTGGGGTGTGGTGGAATAGGGGTTAATAACTTTAGTATAGTGGCGCTGATATCTGGAACGGCAGATTAGGGGTTAGTAACTTTATTTAGGTGGCGGCGATATCGGAGCAGCAGGTTAGGGGTTAATAACTGTAGGCAGGCGTCTGCGATGTCGGGGGCAGCAGATTAGGGATGTTTAGAAGTGGGGTTTATGTTAGGGTGTTAGGTTTACATGGTAGTTTTCTTTCCCCATAGACATCAATGGGGCTGCGTTACAGAGCTTTTCTTTCCGCGATCGCAGGTGTTAGACTTTTTTCTGACCCGCTCTCCCCATTGATATCTATGGGGAAAGCGCGCACGAGCACGTCAGAAAAGCACTTGTTTTTGGTGTGGTATGGAGCTTAAAAAACCCATATCGCCCGCACAAGCCGGGTTTTTTAAAACTTGTAATGGCAGTGCTACAGGGGATTAATTAACTCCACTTTTGTTGTGTTCGTTAATCTCCCTATACCGTTTAAAACTCGTAATCTAGGTGAATCAAAATAATAAATACTAAATTACAATTAAAATAAAAAACCTAACATTAATTTAAAAATAAAAAACCTAATTTTAAATTAATCTAAAGTTAAAAAAAATAAAAAAAAGTCTAACATTACATAAAATAATATACCAAATTATCCAAAATAAAAAAATTATACCTAATCCCTATGAAAATAAAAAAGCCCCCCAAAATAAAAACACCCCCTAATCTAAACTAAACTACCAATAACCCTTAAAAGGGCCTTTTGTAGGGCATTAATTTCTCCTAAAGGGGCATTTGTACAGGCATTTCCCTTAAAAGCGCATTCAGCTCTTTTACACTGCCCAAAATCCCTATTTAAATTTTTAAAAAAAAATTAACTCTAACCCCCAAATAGGTACTCCGGGAGAAGGTCCTCACCCAGGCGGTGGTGAACTCTTCTTGGAGCCGGCGACATCTTCCATCTTCATTGAGGACCAAGCCGGCGCGGAGCAGAGATGACCAAGGAAATAAAGACCGGCGATCGAGGAATTGAAGGCTGGCGACCACGGAGCCAAGGAGCATGGAGGATCCTCTTCGTACGGTCACCGCCGTACACTGAATATTGAATGCAAGTTACGCATTTAAATATGGCGTACCTTGCATTCCTATTGGTTGATTTGATTCTTCAAATTCAAATCAACCAGGGGGGAACTTCTGGGAGGCAGTTACGATAAGTCACTGGACTGTCTGCTCCTTCAAGCCTCTGTCTTAATCCACAAAAAATCTTCTTTATAGAGCATCATTGAGTACTATCTTCTACAACACTATCTGTAGCAAGGAAAACTCTCCTGAATGGTAACAAGATTACTAGGCTTGATGTTGGATTTAGTTTACCGGATCATTTTAAACATTGCGGCCTACCAATTACCCCCCTGCAGGACACCTGAGTGTCTCTGTCGTTTTAAGGAGCAGCGATAACTGCA
This sequence comes from Bombina bombina, assembly GCF_027579735.1. Classification (NCBI taxonomy): domain Eukaryota; kingdom Metazoa; phylum Chordata; class Amphibia; order Anura; family Bombinatoridae; genus Bombina; species Bombina bombina. Next base: position 1,303,592,022 of record NC_069499.1, read on the forward strand.
ATACGCTGTAAGATCCCTCAATAGCAACTCCTTTTCACACCACCTATTCTGCAGTAAAGCTGGGCAATCACTCATGGGTCAAATGGAAACTATCATGGAAGCGGTTGATACCTGGGAACAGAAAATCCAATCGTTAATTAATCGTTAGCCTAGGAGCCATGCTGACATCACTACAAACAGATCTCCAGCAATCTGCAAAATGTAGCCCTTTGCAAACTCAGAGCCCTGAGAAGTCATCAGCAAAAGAGGGTATAATTCCTTCAACCCAGCACAACCCACAACTCATCTCCCCACGTGGCTCTCAGTATCGGGAGACTTCTGTGCACCTACCTATCTATTAGGGAAGAGTGAGTGCACAGATAACCCCACATTTAACCTCAGCATCACAAACCTCTTTGATGGAGCAAACCTTGAGCCCCTCAGAAAAAAGCTCAGCATCAATGAGTAATTTGAAGAAGGCATGCCAAGATTTGCCGTTCCGATCTTTTCTCTCAGATATAGCAGCCCACTTAAACATCATCAAATTGGGGATATAGTTTCAAGGAAATCATGGGGGACATCCCAGCATGGCGGCAAGTACACACTTAAATATTCTATCCCCAGGAGGAGTAGGGAGACATTGTTTTTAAACTCCCATCGTGTTGGCATGGGTAAGTGACTTATCCCTACTGACTTAAAGGAAATATCATAGCTGGTCTGTGATAACACCATATATACTGTTTACTTTAATGGTTTCACTAAAAGTGTTGTTATATATGTAGTCACTGTTAATATATTATAAGTTTAGAGATGTTTCTTTTAAGCAGGTTTATCAGCTCACAATATTACATATTTCAGTATAATCCTCTCTACTGTAAGACCTACATGCTAATGAGGGTTAAAATTGCCTAATAGGTTGCTTAGCCGTTATTTGAAATTTTTTTTTAAATGTTATGGAACATAGATCTTTTAGCACACTCTCCTGTAATTTTTCTGGTTATCTGAGAGTAATATTTTTTAACAGTGATGACCCTCCAACATATGTGCCAATATAAATGTTAGAATCTAGTATATGCCCTTTATGAATCATAAAATTATGAGTCAATTTATTGCAGTCTAATACCTAGCCCAAAATAGCTCTTTGAACTACTTATTTTACTTCAGTTATCCATATCTCAATAAGATTGCAGTACCAAAATCATACTATCCATAACCAAAGATGCAGAGGAGGTCCATGTTTTCCCTTATCTTTCAGTTTATTTCCAGAGTGTGTTGTGTTAGCTCATTTATTATGTTTATACCTTTTAAAACCTATGTATAATACATAACAGTACTTAACTCATCTGTGCTATCATAATATAGATAGGAAATGTGCTGTCTGCGGCCGGGACAGCATACTATATACAAATTATAAGGCACAAACAAATTTAACCTCTAGCCTAATATCACCTCATATTGAAGGCCCAAGTCATAGGCATACTTTTAAGGCTTCACAGCTTAGAAATGGATAAGCACACACACCATTAACTCCTCAAGAGTCTTCGCTGGTTTACCAATATACTATTGATGATGCACTACTCTTCTTGGAGCTGGCTTTAGACCTATATCGTCAGCGAAGATATCAGTCCTAAACATAATCAGAATGGGACTATATGCATATCTATAACAGATACCACTCATTAGTGCTTAACAACCATGCTTCCCTTACTTACATAAATAAATGTTACTTTGTTTTTATAATATATAGAGGCCGAAAGTAACTTTTGAAATATGCACAATTCTTTTTTTTTTCTTAGATGGTAGTAACAATAGTTTTGTCACTTATTCATATTCAGAAATGCTGGCTATCCATACATATTACCCCTTAAATAATGTTAGAGAGTCATACATTAACATGCCATATTTTTTCCTTCATAATTATCGTGTGACTAAATGTTGTTAAAAGTTTAGTAAAATGAGGTTCACCATTTGGGGCCCAAAAGTGGTCCTCTACTGTTTCAGTTCACCTACTATACCTGTATATTCTATCCATTATGGGGAGGTCCAAGAGTGGCCTTATGAGGCATCTAGTAGGTATACAGACTGACTGGCATGTGCAATATAAACCAAATTTTTGATTTGTCATATAACCATGTACCCAAAGTCTATGCTAATTTACATTGACTATATGATGTGACATTTTGTTCCTTTTATTGTATATCATTTATTAACATTCAAAGATTGTATGCCATGATATGAACCTTACTTTAAATTTAAAAAAAAAATCAAATCAGCCAATAGGATGAGAGCTACTGAAATCCTATTGGCTGTTCAAACGCATAACTTGCATTCAATATTCAGTGTACGGCAGTGACCGTACGAAGAGGATCCTCCATGCTCCTTGGCTCTGCAGTCGCCGGTCTTCAGTTCCTCGGTCGTCGGTCTTCAGTTCCACGGTCATCTCCGCTCCGCGCCGGCTTGGTCTTGGATGAAGATGGAAGATGTCTCCGGCTCCAAGAAGACTTCACCGTCGCCTGGAAGAGGAACTTCGCCACTGCACTTCAGGAACAGTTAGTTCTTATTTGGGGTTTAGAGTTAGGATTTTTTTTTTTTTTTTTTAGAATAGGGATTTTGGGCAGTGTGAAAGAGCTGAATGCCCTTTTATGGGCAGTAAAAGAGCTGAATGCTCTTTTAAGGGCAATGCCCATACAAATGCCCCTTTAGGGGCAATGGGTAGTTTAGGATTTTTTTAGTGTTAGGTTTTTTCATTTTGGGGGATTTGGTGGGTGGGGGGGGTTTACTGTTAGAAGGGGGACTTTGTGTTTTTAAAGGTAAAAGAGCTGTTTAACAATGCCCTACAAAAGGCCGTTTTGAGGGCTATTGGTAGTTTAGTTTAGATTAAGGGGTGATTTTATTTTGGGGGGCTTTTTTATTTTTATAGGGATTAGGTTTAATTTTTTTATTTTGGATAATTTGGCATATTATTTTATGTAAAGTTAGACTTTTTTATTTTTTGTAATTTTAGATCAACTTAAACTTATTTTTATTTATTTTGAAAGTAATATTTGTTTTGTTTTTTTTAATTGTAATTTAGTGTTTTTTTTAATTTATGTAATTGGGGTTAATTTAAGGGGTGTTAGGTTAGGGGGCTAAGTAATTTAATTTGTTATTTGCGTTGTGGGGGGTTGGTGGTTTACGGGTTAATAGCTTAATTAGGTTAATTGTGTTGTGGGAGGTTGGAGGTTTAGGGGTTAATAGAATTGCAATATGGGGGCATGGCGGATTAGGGGTTAATAGTTTAAATAGATACTTTGCGATATGGGGGTTGGCAGGTTAGGTGTTAATACATTAGTTATTGCGGTGGGGGGGTTGCGGTTGAGAGGTAGATATTGCACATGCGTTAAGTGTTTGATTTTATTTAACATATAACATATAACAGTGAGCGACATGGAAAATATACACTCAGCACTTGTGTGCAGCGCCGTATATGCGATCGAGTGTAGTGTAAGGTCGGGTTACTATAGTAACCTATTAATGTTTTAGAAATCCGGCATTGGGTGGAAGAGTTAACACAAAGCTAACTTACACCTACACAAAAAGAGCGACCGCACGCAAAGCGGAAACCTTTTCATTGGAAACCTGGTACTAAAATGGAGCCATAAATTACTTTTAGCTGTCGGCCACTTTGGTAGCTTACGACTCCATTTTTAAAGGCTCAATGGAAACAAGCCCACTGAGTATAATATGATGGCAAGAGGAAGGAGGCAACTACACAATGAATTCCATGGCTACAGAAGCCCAAGGTTTAGACAGTACAGGCAAAAGCATAAGAAGATCACAGGAACTTGATGTTGATTTCTTGGACCTGGCACCAAATTGATTCCTTAATCCAGGCTACCAGAAATGTTGCTGTAGTAGATGGATAGTCTTGCATATATCTGGATGACCTGCCATTGGAGCATCATGAACAACATGTAATATCTCTAATTGAAAAGAGGAAGGTACATATAAGCTATCCTGAAATATCATCTTTCTTTTGACAATGAAGTTCTGCAGGTGGAACAGCTTGAACTTCGGGCAATTGTTGAATTTAAGAACACAAAGAAGAGTCGGTAGCAAATAAACAATGAGATGGGAGAATTGTTAGGGAGCCTCAGAGATATCAGTCTATTGAGGATGAATATGAGACAAGGCATCCACCTTTCCATTACAAGCTCCAGGCTGGTAAGTTATATGAAACTGGAATCTACAAACAATGTCCAACAAGCTTGTCGGGGGGCGTAAGCTTTGAACTGAACAAAGGTATTCCACATTTTAGTGGTCTGTATATATGTTGAAAAAATCTTCTGTCACTTCCAAAAGATGTCTCCACTCTTCCAGTGCAGATTTGATTACCAACAGCTCATGATCCCCTACCTCATAGTTTAGAGAAGTAGGCAATAGGACGTAAAGAATTCTGAGGTGGTTGTGTTGATATAACACAGCTCCCAAGGCTCCCAATGCATATTCTAAGGCATAAACCTCCACTATATAAGGTAGTGAAGAATTTTAATGAGCCAGAGTAGGTTCTTGAGTGAACAAATGCTTGATCTTGTTAAAAACTGTTTCAGCTTTTGATGACCAAACAAATGGTTCGGTGGGTAGTGTAAGAGCTGTGAGAGGCATAATATGATGAGAAAAAATGCTGATAAATTTCCAATAAAAAGCCAATAAAAGGCTAAACTTCTTTTTTGTCACGTAAGGATGGCCAATCCTTAATCACTGAGACTTTTTTAGGATCCATTTCTATACCAGTAAGGGGAAGGACATATCCCAGGAAATCAATAATATATTTTTTTCAGTTTTACATACAGACTGTGAGCTTGTAATCTAGAGAGATACGTGGGCTAACAGAATAAAATGTGCCACCTAGGAGAGACAAACAACAACTATGAGTATAACATTATGGCAATACATTTTTTTCTGTTTTGCATACAGATTGTGAACTTGTAAGATAGAGATAACCATAAGCTAGAGAGAACCATAAAGAAGGTGAATACACAAGAATGTCACCTAGGAACACCACCATGCATATATCCAACAGATCTCTAAAGATATCTTTAACAAAAACTTGAAATGTGGCTGGGAAATTACATAACCCAAAAGGCACCACTAAATTATTCAAAATGCCCATAGCTTGATCTAAATGACGTCTTTAATTCATCTCCTTTATGTATGCATAGAAGATTATATGCTGTTTTAAGATCGAGTTTAGAAAATATTTTTGCTAAGCGTAAATGTGCTAAAAGTTCTGGAATTAAAGAGGAAACCTGTTCTTTACTGTAATGCTATTCAGTTGATGATAATTGATACAAGGTCATAGGGTGGCTAATTCAGTCTCTGAAAGTGTGTAGATATGGCCATAGGGTATGGGTGCTCCAGGAACAAGATCTACAGGGCAGTCATATGGCTGATGCAGGGGAAGTACTTCTGCCTCTTTTTTGCTGAACACATCTTTAAAAGACATATAAGCCTTTGGGGTCTGCTGCTTTTGTGAAGTAGAAGTAATTTAAGAAGAAAAATCTTCAGTTAACATAGCACAGGATTATGTTGATGAAGCAAAGGCAGACCTGATACTAGGGCAAACATAGGTGGCTGGACCAAAAAGAAGAATGCATATTCTTTATGCCCAGATTAAATAACTGTAAGCAAAGGAACAGTTTGATGAGTGACTGGTACAGATTTTATGGAGGATCCATCTATGACTTGTATAGGCGCAGGAGTAGATTTAGAAAGCTTTAGTATATGATGCTGACTAGCACATTTATTATCCATGAAGCAGTCTGTAGCTCCTCAGTAAATAATTGCTGCTACAAGTATAAGTTGCTGATCCCACTGGAGAGAAAGAGAGACATTAAAATGAGTTGCCTTCTCTGAAATTGTTGTTGTATGGTGAGGTGATACCTGGAGCTGAGACTCACCAGAAGAGCGAGGATTACTTAAAGGACAACAGTGAATAAAGTGATTGGCACCACAACAGTACATACAAAGGTTCAACATTCTCCTTCTAGCCCGTTTTTAAGCTGAAAGATGTCCCATGGCCTTACCAATCTCTACAGGTTCAGGCATCACTTCTGGTGGTGAAGGAACAGTAGGATGAGAATATGGAGCCTGTTGGACAGAAGGCATTTCAGCACATACATGTAGATTATGTCTCTATAGTCTGTGCTCTCGCATCAGTTAGTTGATTTGTATGGCCAGCAAGGCAAAAGCTTCTAAAGAAGTAGGAGTCTCAACCCGAGACAATTCATCTTTTATTGCTTCAGAAAAATAAAGGCAAAATTGACTCAAAAAAGGGGCTTTATTGCAGCCACATAAAGTAGACCAGTGTCTAAACTATGAAATGTAATCTTTCACAAGACAGTTTCCTATCTGTAGAGAATGTAAATTAGTATCAGCAGTAAAGGCTAATTGAAGATCTTCATATAAGACATCCATGGTTCCAAAAAAGGAATCCAAAGAAACGAGGCAGGAATTGTTAGTCTCCAGGAGTTGCTGGACCCAGACCATAGGAGCTTAATGTGGTTTGAGTGAGAACAATAGCTGGCAGGATGTCTTAAAACCTCTATACCTAGCACGGTCCACAGAGAAACAAGTCTGGGAAAGTAACTTGCAGTTCAGGTGTAAATGCTGTGGAAGTAGAGGAAGTTCCAGAAGTACTAGCTACATGTATGCTTTCTTCCTGAACTGTGGGCTGTAGCAGAGACGCATGGGAAAGCAGCTGGCAAGACAAGGTCATTAAACAATCCAATGTCAGGGGAGGCTAAGGTATGAACAGACTGGAAACAAGGAATAAACACTAGGTTGCTGGAAACTGACCAAGCTGACGAGCTGACGCTGCTTATAAAAGCCAAGAGCAACATGTATGGTTACCCATATAAGTGCATAAACAAAGTATTCTATGACGTCAACCACTAGGAAGGCAAGAAGCACATGCATGCGAATAGAAAATATGGAAACAAGAAAGAACACCTGACACATTGCCAGACCTGGAAACATGTCTATGCAGGTGTAGCACATAAACACGAGTAAGTGATCTCCGCATAGCCACGTGACCCCGCCGACCAGAGATGGACACCCACCATCCCAACAGGGAAGGTACACGGCACTCAGTTTACATCAAGGTTGTTAAATTGTATTTTACAGTAGAATCACTTTTGGTTTTCTTTCTGTGTGAGCAGTAGGGATAATACTGGACTTGCAAGATGAATGAGAAAAACACAGAATACTTACAGAATCCTTTACTGAAATTGGTCAAAAATGAGAATAGCAAATATATCATTGTAGTCATAGTTAATGAAAAGTTTGGTTACAAGATTATAAGCAGCTTGTGAAGCATATGCTTTGATTATTGTTTATTTATTACATTGAGGCCTATCTATCAAGCTCCAAATGGAGCTTGATGCCCCATGTTTCTGGCGAGCCTGTAGGCTCGCCAGAAACAGCAGTTATGAAGCAGCGGTCACAAACACCGCTGCTCCATAACCTGTCCGCCTGCTCTGAGCAGGCGGACAGACATCGCCGGAATTCAACTCGATCAAGTACGATCGGGTTGATTGACACCCCCCTGCTGGCGGTCCATTGGCCGCGAGTCTGCAGGGGGCGGCGTTGCACCAGCAGCTCAAAATGCTCAATGCTGAATGCTATTGCTCAATGCTGTATTGCTCTCCGTATTCAGCGAGGTCTGGCGGACCTGATCCGCACTGTCAGATCAAGCCCACCAGACTTTGATAATTATAGGTCATTAAATTTAATACAATAAGGAGAGTATACTAGTTGTGTGTTTTTAGAGACCCTATATACTGTATATATGATCATAAAAATTAAAGTAATGTGACTTTCACTTTGGTGCTCATAATGAGAACCTTAAATTTTCTTTTCTAAAAACCTTTTTGTGAGCAACAGAACCCTCTTCAAACTGTATTAATTGGCTTTGCTGTAGACTGTTATATATATTTTTTTCCTTTTTTTTCCATGAATCATTGTATACCCTTACTTATGTACCCAGCACTAAGACATTTCATGCTACTTTAAAAATAAATGACGATTTTATTATTATTAATAATAATAATAAAAATAATTATAGCAATGCTGTGCTTTGCTGGTTTGAAATAAGCAACAGTTTTTTTTTAATCCCCTAAAAGTACTGGGTGCAAAAGTAATGCATTTTCATTTGCTGCTGTAAGATCTAAACTTTAAACTTACACTGAAATTTGAATTTCACTTTAAAGCTTATCATAAAGTAGATGATAATTAAAATAAGCATCTGGTCAGCAAACAATAAAGATACAACACAAAATCAACAACGTTAAGCAATAACAATGAGTCCAGCTTTGTGCAAAGAGTTGCAGCCCCCTCTGGCAGCCGACAGGTTAATTTCCATAATACAAATTTTGTTGCTGAGTGTTGACTATCAGTTTATATCATGACCACGTTATGGTTAAACCACTCAACCCTAAAAATAACAATAAATAAAAGTTGACCTCTCGCTCAACTAAAGCTATCATAAATAAACAATAGCTCACATTGTACATAAATTTAGATTAGAAACACGCGAGGAGAAGCATTACTCTCTTTAAAATAGTCCACAAGCTTGGTTGCTATAAATAAACCGTTTTAAGTGGATAAAATGAGAATATAAGAACCAGAAGGAAAATTCTACTTTTTCCTTGTGTAATTAGTGTTTTGTGCTTAAGTTAGAGCACCCACTTGATAAGCTCATTGTCTTGCCTTGATTTATAATACAAATTAGATTAATTCATCTCACTTTTCTTTTTTTTCTTTTTTTTTCAAAGCTGCAGAAGAATACACCAAAGGTCAAAGAAGACAGACCTTGATATAATATAAATTTGCTCACATATTAATGCACCTCAACTCAAGCCTGCAAACATGAAATAATAAATTTAGCCAAACAAGCAAAATAACCCTACTGGTTGGTTGGTTTTCTAGATACCATCTACATATTTTAGAAACGTGCAACCGTCTAATGGAAATGAATAAACTACTCAACCATAAAGTTGCTATAGAAGATATGCATGTTCTGATTGCAAAGGGCATCTGCTATCTGCAATATTGATAATACTTTTCAAATTTCATCTGCTTTTGTTTGCATTCTCTGTCGTCTGTTTAAACACACTGGGAATAATAATGAATCCCGGCATTATCTTCACTTTTTTTTTTCAAGGCCGAACATATAACTTTATCACAGAAATAATTAAAATTCTTTGGCACTGTCGTATTATTTCTATTAAACGTTATCAAAGCAATGACAAAAAAACTAAACATCAGTCCAAGGCTGGCCAATATGCAAGCTTATAAAAAAAAAAAAAAAGATTTTTTTTTCTTGACCCCATAAGAAATAAAATCACAAACAATTCAATGCTTTTTATTATTATTTTATTTGGAAGAAAACTAGTCAAATATAAATAAAAAAGGGAAGAAGAAATAAATAAAACAGTATAGGAATACCTAAAAGTTGTCTTCTAGTATATACTATTCAACTTGAACAATAAAAAAACAGATTAATATTCAAAAACAGACTTGCACTGAGGTTTCATAAGACAGATGGATGTTTGTTTCAGAAATGTGTAAAGAAAGAAAAAAAAAGTAATTTGAAAGAGACAATTGAAAGAGGCTGTTTTCAATCCCTTTTTTGTGGAAAATAGATAAATGAAATGTTTGTCATTCACAACATTCCCATTTTGTGAATTTTTCTTTGTACAGTTCTTTTTCTATTGTTATTCAAAACGGGTTGCATTGGTGTCAAATATGTTTAATTTAATACTCTGATTACTACTGCTAAATAATCCTTAGCTATTTAAAAAATCACCAGCTCTGATGATTAATAATTTCAAGCTGCAATGAATAATTTGTTCACTTAAAAAAAAAACTAAGAAAGAAATAAAGGAAAAAAAAAACACAACAACGTAGGTTTCAGAAAATCACATCTGGAATTCCTTTGTGTAAATCTTTCTTTTGATTTAATAGAACATCTGCTAAGTTATATGTAGGCAAAAGACTATTTAAAGCAGTAATGCATGAGAAAAGTCTTTTTAAAATGCACCTTTCGTTTAGCTACAGATGGGCAGCGTAATGGCATAAGACTGCCAAAATATAATCTTATCCCAAATCAGTCATTTTCATTATAAATGATGCACTGATAATAATATAAATAACTTGTTTAATGTGCAGCGTGGCAATGGGGTCATAAGCATTCAATAGCTAAGTGTTCCCATTGGCCTCTTTCTGTAAAATATCCAAATAACTATGCAATGCGCATTGGCAGCCATTTGCAATGCCCCCTATGCCATATCTATATTTAAACACTGATCACAATCACTTTTAATAACAACTCACAGCTATATATCTATTAGTAGGGGTAGTTTATTCCATTAACAGGACTGTTTATTTTTCCTATTCCTATGGAATAACCCTTAGAGTGCCAAAGCCTGGTTAATCTTTTTTACACACCCTCAAAACTGTAATAATCGTAGAACGTAATTAAAAGACAAATGCAGTATCACTTGCTGCTGTGTTTGTCTGCATAATGAATGGGGAGTGGTTATGTATAAGCCCCAATACAACTCTGGCACTTATGATCTCGAAGCATGGTGGTGTTATGATCTCCAAGCATGGTGGTGTTCCACAGGGAGTTTATTACTTGTAAGTTAAATAAATGATATATATATATATATATATATATATATATATATATATATTATAAATATGGTATTTACAGTGGCAGGGTAAGGTCAAATTGAAATGCAATCCTCTTCTTGTTTTGTTTATATATACTATTATTATTTATAATTACAATAATAATGGTCATAAGTGAAATATTACTTATTTATGTATTTCATGACTTAGATAGAAAATACAATTTTAAAATGGTTTCCAATGTACTTCTATTATCAAATTTGCATTGTTCTCTTGTTATTCTTTGTTGAAGAGATATCTAGAGAGGTAACTGTCAGGTCGCTCCGCTCTATTCCTTGTGGCCGTTGCCATGGACGCAGGTGGCTGTTTCCGGTTGCCATAGAGCAGGTGCTCTGGGTGCACCTGTCGCAACGTCATTCCTCTGATCCTCCTGGAACTGTTCCTTGGCGCGAACCTGGGGCTATGTAAGTACCTCTGTTCCTTACTTACATCGCCCAAGTATAGGTATTACTATTTGTGCTCCTGGGTGCTTATTTCTCTGATTAACCCCTGAACTGGTGGTTGCCTTATTGTTGCTGAACTCTGCCTGTCTTAAGACTACTCTACTGATTAACCCCTGAAATACTGGTTGCCTTATTGTTGCTGGACTCTGCCAGTCTCAAGGCTACTCTACTGATTAACCCCTGAACTACTGACTGCCTTATTGTTGCTGAACTTTGCCTGTCCCAGACCTCTCTACTGTTTAACCCCTGCACTGCTGATATTCTGGATTGCCTTATTGTTGCCGAACTCTGCTTGCATCTCCAGTTATCCTCTGTAGTGCCGTGAAGGATTGCCCTCTCTACTGTGAGTACTGCTTACCTCATTTACTTACCTGTTCTCTTGTTCTGGGATATTTCCTTATCCTTCCACTTGACACAGGATAAGAAGACTACTGGCCAAGTTTGGTCTGATAGGGAAAATCCCACGAGCATTACAGTAATGTGCACATGTATCGCTTGACTTCTGCAAGCCTCATTGACCTATATGAGGTCTTGAAGGATGATATTGACCCTCAAGCGATTAGGAACCAAGCTCTGACTGGTATGCAGAAGCTGTTGTGTGTTGTACACTTCCTTTCATCCAGCTCATTCCAGTCAACAGAGGGTCTTGTGTCTGGCCTAGCGCAGTCCACCTTCTCCAGGATTCTAGGGGAGGTTTTGACTGCTCTAGATAACCAGACACAGCGATACATTAATTTCCCCTGTACCCCCAAGGAATGGAACAGTCTTAAACAAGGCTTCTATCGACTGGGGGGTATTCCCAATGTCATGGGGCAATTGATTGCACACATGTGCGTATCGTGGCCCCACATGAGGAGCCATTGCTCTATATTAACAGGAAAGGGTTTAACTCCTTGAATTGCCAGATGGTCTGCGATACCACTCTGAAATTCACACATGTGTATGCAGGCTTTCCAGGTAGTGCACATGATTCCTACATCCTGCGCCAGACCTCCTTATTCCAGCTTTTCGAATCTGGCACACTCTCGAGAGGTTGGCTGCTTGGTGAGTATGCACTACCTTCATTCTATCTGTATATTTCTACTAAAGGGACACTAAACACAAAATTATTTTCTCATGTTTCAGATAGAGAATACAATGTTAAACAACATTACAATTTACGTCTATTTTTCTCATTTGATTTATTCTTTAGATATCCTTTGTTTAAGAAATAGCAATGCACATAGATGAGCCAATCATATGAGGCATCTATCTGCAGCCACCAATCAACAGCTAATTAGCATATCTAATATGCATGTCAGCAAATGATATCAAGAGAATGGAGCAAATTACATAATAGAAGTAAATTATAAAGCTGAATAAAATTGCAGCTTCTTTTTAACTCATGAAAGAAGAAATGTGTGTTTCATGTCCCTTTTAAAGGGACAGTATACTATAAATAGTTTTTCACTTAAAAGGACATTTTCTTAAATTGGAATGTTCTATCTGAATCATAAAAATAGAATTTTGTCTAGACTAATCCTGGCATAAAAGTAGACTGCTTACAATGCACCAATTTAATGTATTTGAAAAATATATCTTTTAAATGAAATCCATGTTATGTTCCTTTAAGCACATGATGAACCTGTATTAATCAGAATACATATGTTACATGACAGGCGACGCAGGGTACGGCTGCAGACCATGGCTGTTAACCCCCTTGGTACACCCCCTTACAGAGCCACAACTCTGGTACCAGGAGGCCCACATACGGACCAGAAATGTGATAGAAAGGAGCTTTGGCCTACTCAAAACCAGATTCAGGTGTCTGGATTTGACAGGTGGAGCTTTACAGTATAACCCCAACAAAGTGTGTTCCATTGTCAATGCATATTGTATTCTACATAACATTGCTGTGGACACACGTATATTGGGGGACATGGAACCAGAACACAATCAGCAGCTGGTTCCTGTACCTGAGGATGTGGACAGGGGGACACTGAGGGGGAATGAAGTGAGGGACCTTGTCATCTGTCAATCCTTCACCTGTAAGTTACTTGTTCATGAGTACAGTAAACCGTAACATTCACATGTATTATGATGTTTGACTGTACCTCACCAACCATTGAATGTGTATATATCATGTCTTGCAGAATTACATACTGCAGATTTCCACTGCATGTAAGTGTAACTACTACATCCCACCCCCTTCCCTTAACCACCCTAATTACTGAAAATGTCTCATTTGTTTAATTTATGTTTATGTCACTATGATTTATTGACTATCATTAAGAAGAATGAAAATTGATGTTTATACCTTATGTTCACACCTTCTGTAAATACATTATTATTTATATATATACCCAAGTGGCAATTTATATTGGATGTGAGAAACCTTGATTTACATGTTAGAAGTGAATATTACTATATGTACCCTTCACACACAACTATGTGATGTGTTTTCTAGAACATGAATATGTCATAAACATGATAATATTACCTTTGTTTGCCATTTCCACACAGGTCACATTATATGTTGTAACAATATTAGTGTACAAAAACACACCTCACATGGATGTGGATGACAAATATATGGTAAATAACAGAGGACAAGATTTATGGTGAACTATAAGAATATTTATTTCTTTTTTGTCTTCTTGTATGAGGGAGCAGAGGTGGCTGTAGTGGATTTCCTTGTTCTCCTGGTTTGAGCGGATTCTTCAGTTTCTGCTGGTGTGCTGGCCACAGATGATAACCTGGAGGCAGTGTCCTGCTGATGTGTAAAGTGCTCAACCAACACACCCAAGAGTTGATTTTGTTCCTGCCATCTTTTTTCCATCTGCATATCAGACTGAATTCTTATCATCTGCAACTGGTTTTGTACAATTCCATTTAATGATGCTGCAATGTCCCTCTGCAGCTCTGTGCTATGCTTGAGTAACCTCTCTTGGCTCCTGTGAAACCTCTGTTGGCCTCTTTGAATGCTCTTGCAGCTTGTTATGAGCCTCCTCTGTAGTGAAATGTATTCCTCACCCAGGGGAGAATACAGAGCATCCATAGGCTCTTCAGCAGCAGGGCTTCTAGGTGCTTGATGTGCAGGTCCAGCTATTTCTGCTGGTGCTGGTGGGACATCCTCAGCTGCTGTTGCTGGTGGGACATCCTCAGCTGCATCTGCTTGTGCAACATCCTCAGCTGCATCTGCTGGTGCGACATCCTCAGCTGCATCTGCTGGTGCTTCAGTAATTCCAGCTATATGCTCATCTGCAGATGTTGGAGCTCTCCCAAGGGAAGAGGATGGTTTGACCACTCAGCCTGTCCAGTTTGCACTTCTTGGGACATACCTTGTGTATAAAATCCATGACTGCCCTGATATTGTGTTGGGGGGGTAAAGACATGTACCCTTTGTGGCTGATTAGGCTCCCCCTCAAAGCCAAAAGAAGAGTATTCCTCTGGCCAGGGGTCATATGCCAATGGTGGTGGCATCACTTCTGGGTCCTCTACTGACGCCATCCAACCCTGCTCATGCCTGGGAGCATAATGTTCAAGTTGTTGCCTGTAGACTGGTGGTGGTGGCTGCATGCCTGTGACTGGTGGTGGTGGTGGTGGCTGCATGCCTGTGACTGGTGGTGGTGGTGGAGGTGGCGGCATGCCTGTTTGCAGCCTGGTGACAGGGGGTTCTGTGGAGGAGTCAAATGATGAGAGGGATTAGTACAGTCATATATATGTCCATGTGGGCATACAATGTACATTGATACATGCTAGGGCCTATACTCATTCTCATGTCAAACTCTATAACATGCATGTGCACAATGTGATTTGTGATATGAGGGATTTTAATCCGCACAGTATGCAGGTATGTGTTTCATACAATAGTTATGTGTACACGTCAATGATGGAAAAAATGTGTTCTTTAAGTGACACTATGATCACACAATTTACTTTAGCCTGATGTAGGCACAGAACCTGCTTTCCGAGCTAAAAGTATTGTGATGGCTATAGTGTCCATTTACTGAAAACTCCACATGTGGCTTGTGGCCTGTGTTACTCTGAGACATGTTAGCATTGCAATATTCCACCTCATAATATGAATTGCATTGTGTTAAGTAGCATTAATGTCAAATATAATTGTAGATGTTTTTGTTAGTAGGCCAAATACCATGCTCCTCAATTTGTGTACATGAATGTGTGACATTAAAGGATGTTATATCTCAAATACATATGATACTGGTGTGTGGGATGTTACTCACCAGCATGAGGTGCTGTGGTTCCAGCCCCTGAGTCACGAGCCCCTGGAAGTCCACGGTGTTGTGTTCTGTGTCCAGAGGTGGACCACCCACCGCCTGTTCTCCTCTGGTGCATGGCTTCCTGCCCCATCTTCTCTTTGACCCGCCTCTTACAGTCGATCCACCTTTTTTTAAGGCCCTCAACAGTCCTCCTCTGCGACTGCGGGCCACACTGTTGACGGCATCCTCTACCACCAACCATGCTGTTTTCCGCCTTCTGGCAACACCTTTGCCCTTCTCCTGGCCAAAGAGGGCACTCTGATTGTCCATGATGGCCTGGACTAGGGCAACATTCTCAGAGAATGAGAAATTAGGTCATCTCATCCTCTCTTCCTCTGTAGACACCTGGCTTCCTCCCTGGTGTGGGTTCCTCCTATCCTTTCCCTCCTCCCCCCTTCTGTCCCCATGTGTACCCTCTGTCCCTCTCCTTGATGTGCCTGGTCTCTGGGGCTCTTGGGCATCTCCCCTCCCATCATCCCTTCTAGCTCTCCCTCTCCCCACTCCACTTACTCCCTGATGGGGACCCCGCTGCTCCTTCTGTCTGCTATAATACTCCTCTCCCCTCCACCCTACCTCTCCCTACCATCCTCACACTATACACACTCACACACTCACACTCACTCCCAGTTCAATCACACACAATCACAACCAAACACTCAGCCTATCACACTGTAAAATTGAAAAAAAGTGTGTTGTGTATTTTGTATATGTATGTATGCAAAATGTGTGCAATATGTAAAAAGATGTGTAAGTGTACAAGCTTAACCAACCAACAATGCGACCAAACTAACTCCTCTGTTTGTACCTCTCTCTCTACTCTAACTAATTCTCAACTCCACTGTAGTGTGCTGTAGCTCAATGAACCATCCAAACACACTGAAGAAAATGGAGGCTGCTCATGGGTTTATAAATGAATTTTGAATAGCGTAATTACTTGGCGCATTTTTAGATGAAGTCGCGGGTCATTTTTACGAGTGTTAGCCTAATTTGCATAAAAACTACATTTTATTGAGACTTTACGTGGACAAAATACTGGCGTAAGTACTTGCGACGACTAAAATGTGAATTTGCGCACTTCTCGGAACAACGCCAGTTTGTCCTACTTACCCACTTTAGCATCTGACGGCGCCGTATATGTAATACCCCGATGTGCGAGGTGAAATTACGGGCGGCGCGGGTTACCTCGCTTGCACCAAAAACTACGCCGTATATCGGATCGCGCCCCAGATTATGGATGGGTGAATGTTTTGCAACATTCGAAAAAGGAAACAAATTTTACACATTTTCTTTCCTTTGTTTTAAATTTTGAATGTTTGTATAACATTCTAACATTCATTTAATGTAATGGTATTTATAATGTTCTCTTTAAATGTAATATTTGAAACATGCAATATTCAAAATAGAAAAATTTGAATTGATATATTTATATTTGTCACGTATCAATTTACTAAATTTCCTAACACATTAACTATTAAACTTCTGAATAGTATTTGTTAAATTGACTGTTACATTAGAAATTTTTAATGTAGATATTCAATTTAATTATGAACATTTTTAAACTACAGTAACATTCGAAAATTGGAAATAACGTTTGATTACCGAATTTTAATGGATTGTCCACAGGACTATTGTCAGGTTAGGAAATGTCCAGAAGAAGACCCAAATGCTAGGGCGAACTTAAACAACACCCTTGCACTCTGAGTTTAATCCAGGACGTGACCCCACGACAACCTCTAAAAAACAATGTACTCACGATATGGAGCAGAGTTAGCCTGAGTCCAAAAAATTCAAGATATCAGCCAAATAGACTTCTGAGTAAGGAACTGGTTTCAGGAAATGTCTTCCACAGAATCAGGAGAGCAGGGATAGTCCACTTATACTCAGACAGAGGAAGGTTAAAACAAGAAACAGTTAATAATGAAGGAGTAGGTAACTTGTTATCAGACAGTTTGAAGGTTAATACTGAATCGTCAGTATTTGCAGCGTTAGACAACAGGATATCAGGTAGTTTGAAGGTTAACACAGATTAATCAGTGCTTTCAGAGATTGGCAACAGGTTATCATGCAGTTTGAGAGTTTACACTGAATAAACAGTACTTGCAGAGTTTGGCAACAGGATATCAAGCAGTTTGAAGGTTTACACTGAATAAACAGTACTTGCAGAGTTTGGCCACAGGTTAACATGCAGTTTGAGAGTTTCACAGAATAAACAGTACTTGCAGTGTTTGGCAACAGGATATCAAGCAGTTTAAAGGTTACACTGAATAAACAGTTATTGCAGAGTTTGGGAACAGGTTAACATGCAGTTTGAGAGATTCACAGAATAAACAGTACTTGCAGTGTTTGGCAACAGGATATCAAGCAGTTTGAAGGTTTACACTGAATAAACAGTACTTGCAGAGATTGGCAACAGGTAAACATGCAGTTTGAGAGATTCACAGAATAAACAGTACTTGCAGTGTTTGGCAACAGGTTATCAGGAAGTTTGAGGGTTAACCCAGCATAGTCAGTCTTTGTAGAGTTTGGCAACAGAAAATCAGCAGTTAGAGAGTTTCCACAGCGAAGTCCTCACAGGAGCCACAAAGAGGAACAAACAAACAGGCACTGAAGAAACAGGAATCCCGGAATAAAAAGCCTGGTAGTGACATCATCAGGAAGGGGCGGCTCAGACTACCTGTCAATTAAGCACACAGACTGGCTCAGACTACCTGCCAATTAAGCACACAGAGAGGACCGCCGGAGCTTCCCAGCGGCTGAGCATGACAACTATTCATTCTACCAAGCGAACTGCACTTTCACCACATTTGCCCATCAGCCAATTCAGACCCGAAGAGAGGGTCCAGTTTTTTAACGTAGATTTTACTATACACCAGCAACCATAGAATTACATTGCATGTTTTCTTCAATCAAATCTCAGTTTATTAGCTTTGAAATAATTATTTCAAAATATGTTTGCTCTTACATTGTGTATTGTGTGTTTCAAAAACTTTTTAAATAATTAGTAAAATGTTTTATTTATTACACTTAAAAGAAATGAAAAGTTATGTTCTGTTGTAGACCCCAATATTTAAAACATCGACAGATCAATGGGAAACTGCCTGTTTAGGGTCCCCAGGCTCATATTCTGTCGGTCTGTCGACATATTGAAAAAAAGTGGGCTTAACCTCACTGTGCCGATGAGTAGTGATGTGTCTATTAATAGAAATAATAGGGTTCGCGACCAGCAAAAGTCTGCCCACATCTCCATTCTTCAGCAATATTAGAGGAGGGAGGGCTATGTTTGAAGGATTCCTACACAGCATAGAAAAAAAAGTAACTAACCTTCAGGACAGCGCTTGGAATATATTGCACTATTGCCGATGTTTCCCAATTAAATGCAAGGGTTACTCCCCTGGAATGTAACTCTTACAAAATGCCTACATCTATGTCATGTTGTCAGGGTTTTCTCCCTGTTGTGTTTGTCATATGCTGCTGGCAGCCATTTTACTCACCTCTCTTCCTGATTATGGTGCTTTGTGGGGGATGCTGCTCATTTCCTATACTTCCTTTTATGGCCAGACTGGTGTGCATCATCCATGTAAGACAGGATGCAGTCTCAGAATTGTGATGTCATCACTTATTATTTAAAGGGCCTCTGTTCAGTATGCTTTGCCTTTGCATTGTCTCAGACCTGTTTGTGAGAGTTCCTGTGTATTACCTGGCTGCCTGACGTTCTTCCTGGTTCCTGATCCCTGGCTTGTTCCTGACTCTGCTGTTTTCCTTGTTCCTGATTCTGGCTCATCTGACTATTCGCTTTGGCTCCTGACTCGGCTCATCTGACTACCAGCTCTGGTTTTGACTCCTGGCTTGTTATTTGACTTGTGGACTTTTTATTATTTTTTGCTATTAATAAAGGTGTGATTATTTTTGCACTTCTCGTCTCAGTCTGATTCCTGGCACCCTGACACATGTCTGTGATCTACCTCACTAATAAAGACAAAGGGCTCCATGTACTAAGCCGTCAATTCATCCGTCATTTTAGACGAGGCTAAACTCGCCGTTACTCGCCGCGGGCGAAATGGTGTCCGCTGTTGCTATGTACTAATAATCCCACAATAAATAGACACGTCTAGCCCGCCGCGAGCAGTGGCGGAATATTGATAAATTTGACGCCTCGCTCGCCGCGACTAAGCTGATGTACTTAACTTTATGTAAAAGAGTGAGAGCAGCTGTAGACACTAGTGTGATGTCACAAAGACAATGTATTACCTATAATATATTGTCTGTAATAACTTTGATCATAAACTTTATTTATTTGAAACCTTTGATAATTGAAGAGCAACAACTGTTATGTATTTAACTGTTTATCATGAGTGATTTTTAATAACCTTAATTCTTAAAAAAAAAATGGAGACAAGTTAATAAAGAAAGTTTTTTATTGATCAACTGAAACTTTAATCTTCAAAATATTGTTCTGAAACCATGTCCCTTGTTGCATTTCCACGCCTATTAGCTTGTTCTACACATATTTCTTCTGGTAAATCATCAGCATCTATTGGATCTTCATCTTCTAATGGACAGCCTCTTTTAATTGCTATATTGTGCAGTATGCAGCAAACCAATATAATTTTTGCAACTTTCTCTGGTGCATACTGCATAGCACCACCAGAACAATCAAGACATCGAAACCGCATTTTCAAAAGACCGAAAGTCCTCTCAATAATAGATTGGTGAGCTTCATTGAAACGTACTTGACTTCTGGTCTGTGGGTTGTTATAGGGAGTCAACAGCCATTTTGTACATGAGTACCCTCCATCTCCTAATAGAAGATATAATAAATATAAATATTAATATAAGAATAATTATAAAGATTCAGCACTATACAATACAAATTTAAACTATACAGATTACAGTCGACAAATTGGGCGCAATTTTTGTACATTGAAATGAGAGACAAATTAGACGCCAGTTATGCTTACCTAGAAGCCATCCTTCAGGCATATTTCCGTCCTCGAACTTCCGGTATAACCCAGTCTGCCTTAAGATGTAAGAATCATGACAGGAGCCAGGAAAGTTTGAACGGACACTGATAATCCTCATGTTGGGGTCACAGACCATCTGGACATTCAAGGAATGGAAATGCTTTCTATTCCTATAGATCTCCTCACGAGCTTGAAGTGGTCTTACAGCAACATGGGTACAGTCTATGGCACCTAGGACATTGGGCATCCCAGCCATCCTATAGAAATTTTACTTGATAGATTGCCATTCTTCAGGGGTAGATGGCAAACAAACATATCGATGAAAAATAACCATCATAGCCCCTATTACTTTGGATAAATGGTGTGAAAAAGCAGATTGACTCATTCCAATACTGACGCTAGAAACTGCCTGAAAGGAGCCTGTTGCAAAAAAATGCAATGCAGCTAATAGTTTCAGAAGTCCCGGAATAGCTTGTGAACGAGCAGTCATCGGCTCCAAATGATCTTCAATCTCTCGATACAGGTGTAATATCGATTCACAATCAAGCCGGAATCTTTGTATGATCTCTCGGTCAGAAAGGCCGTGCAAACCAACCCGTGGAAGGAATACACGGGGGACACGAACTCTCCTTCTTCTAACGATACGATTAGCTACATTTCCAGTATTCTGTCTTCTAGCCCGGATTTGCATCACACGGAGAATAAACAAAAACAGAATTCTCTCCATAGCTGCTGAAATGAACAATGTAAGTACAATGCTGATATTACTGCCTTTTATATATGTCTAGACTGGCGTCTAGAGTGACTTTCCTATTGTTTTGTACCTTGCCCGCCACCTAAAAGGTGGCGAGGCAAAAATAACGAGGTGGGGGCGGAGATTGACGCGAGCGGACAAATAGATTTTTTAGTACATTCGTTTTTGGCGAGTTGGTGGTCAAATGTGTCTAATTACAGTAAAAAATGGACAGGTAGCTAGGTTTGGCGGATAAGTACGCTCACAATTTTAAAGATGCGAGTTTTAACATAATTGACGGCTTTGTACATATCAGTTTGCGAGTTTTGACGCGAGATTTGTTGCGGGTAGCTCGCTGACTGCTTAGTACATGGAGCTAAAAAAAAACCTTCCTTTTAAAACTATAGGAGCTATGCAATACATGTATGTACAATGTTTTATTTATATGTATCCTATTGTACAATGTGATGTGTTCTTTTTTCTTTTTTTTTAAAAACAAGAATATTTATGTTTCGCTATATAAATATGTTGTAAAAACAGTAGTGGTGACTATAGTTTTACATAACTGCATAATGTTTAACATTGCAAAGTTAAACAAATGCAGTACTGTAAAAAAAGTTGCGGCTACTGACTTTTATAACATATTTATAAAACAAATAAATACATATTATTGTTTTTAAAAAAAGAACAGCTATTTAAATCAATACAATGCTAAAAAGGACCAGTAAATACAGTAGATTTGTATAATAAACAAATGCATAATAAAAAGACAATGGGGCCTATTTATCAAGCAGTCAACTGCAAATACCCTGGAATTCCACAGCGTAATTGTGGCGAGCTTGATTTGCCTCATTTATCAAAGCCTACAGATCTGCAAAAGTAGAATTTTGTGATGTAACATACGATCCGCCGGTCTCAGTCCGACACAGATCGATGCTTACGTCACTACAGATGTTCCAAATGCAAATTCGGCACTATCTGACTACTTTTTCTAGTTAACAAATATCTAACAAGTAAGCTCGCCACTATTTCGGCCCAGCGTACCTGGTTTTTAATCCACCATCCTGGAAAGCAGCAAAAGCTTATGTTCGCTGCTGCCCGATATCCCATTGATTTCTATGGGAGAATAAAAGTTACATTTACACCTAACACCCTAACATGTACCCCAAGTCTAAACACCCCTAATCTGCCGCCCCCTACACTGCCGCCCCTACATTATACTTATTAACCCCTAAGCTGCTGCCCCAACACCGCCGCCACCTACATAAAGTTATTAACCCCTAATCTGCCACCCCAACACCGCCGCCACCTACATTATACTTATTAACCCCTAAGCTGCTGCCCTGACACCTACATTATACTTATTAACCCCTAATCTGCCACCCCAACACCGCCGCCACCTACATAAAGTTATTAACCCCTATCCCGCCGCTCCTGGACCCCACCGCAACTAAATAAAGTTATTAACCCCTAAACCTAACAACCCGCTAACTTTATATTAAATTTTAACTCATCCCTATCTTATAATAAATTTAAACTTACCTTTAAAATTAAATTAAACTATATTAAACTATTAATTAACCTACCCTAACTATTATCCTAAAATTACATTAAACTATATTAAACTATTAATTAACCTACCCTAACTATTATAATAAAATTACATTAAACTATATTAAATTAATAATTAATCTACCCTAACTATTATCCTAAAATTGCATTAAACTATAATAAACAAATAATTAATCTATACTAATTTTTATACTAAAATTACATTAAACTACAAATTAAATTAACTATATTATATATTTAAACACCTAACCCTACTCAAATAATTTAAATCTACACTAAAAAATTACTAAATTACAAAAAAACCAACTAAGTTACAAAAAATAACAAACACTAAGTTACAAAAAATAAAAAATAAATTATTAAAGATTTAAACTAATTACACCTAATCTAAGGGCCCTATGAAAATAAAAAAGCCCCCCAAAATAAAAAACACCATAACCTACAATAAACTACACATAGCCCTTAAAAGGGCCTTTTGCGGGGCATTGCCCCAAAGAAATCAGCTCTTTTACCTGTAAATAAAAAATACAAACCACCCCCCAACAGTAAAACCCACCACCCACACAACCAACCCCCCAAATAAAAACCTAATCTAAAAAAACCTAAGCTCCCCATTGCCCTGAAAATGGCATTTGGATGGGCATTGCCCTTAAAAGGGCATTTAGCTCTATTGCACCCAAACCCTAATCTAAAAATAAAACCCACCCAATAAACCCTTAAAAAATCCAAACACTAACCCCTGAAGATCGACTTACAGTTTTGAAGATCCGACATCCATTCTCCAAGAAGCCTGCAGAAGTCCTCATCGAAGCCGGGAGAAGTCTTCATCCAAGCAGCCGAAGTCTTCATCCAAGCCCGCAGAAGTCTTCACCTAGACGGCATCTTCCATCTTCATCCATCTGGCGAGGAGCGGGTCCATCTTCAAGACATCCGGGTGAGGAGCATCCTCTTCTTCCGATGACTCCCGACGAATGAAAAGTTCCTTTAAGTGATGTCATCCAAGATGGCGTACTTAGATTCTGATTGGCTGATAGAATTGTATCAGCCAATCGGAATTAAGGTTGAAAAAATCCTATTGGCTGATGCAATCAGCCAATAGAATGCAAGCTCAATGCTAATGGCTGATTGCATCAGCCTATAGGATCTTTTTAAACCTTAATTCCAATTGGCTGATAGAATTCTATCAGCCAATCGGAATCTAAGGGACGCCATCTTGGATGACGTCACTTAAAGGAACCTTCATTCGTCTGGAGTCGTCAGAAGAAGAGGATGCTCTGCGCGGATGTCTTGAAGATGGACCCGCTCCTCGCCGGATGGATGAAGATAGAAGATGCCGCCTGGGTGAAGACTTCTTCAGGCTTGGATGAAGACTTTGGCCGCTTGGATGAAGACTTCTCCCGGCTTCGATGAGGACTTCTGCCGGCTTCTTAGAGGATGGATGTTGGATCTTCAAAATTGTAAGTCGATCTTCAGGGGTTAGTGTTAGGATTTTTTAAGGGTTTATTGGGTGGTTTTTATTTTTAGATTAGGGTTTGGGTGCAACAGACCTAAATGCCCATCTAAATGCCCTTTTCATGCCCTTTTTCAGGGCAATGGGGAGCTTAGTTTTTTTTAGTTTTTATTTGGGGGGTTGGTTGTGTGGGTGTTGGGTTTTACTGTTGGGGGCGGTTGTTTGTATTTTTTATTTACAGGTAAAAGAGCTGATTTCTTTGGGGCAATGCCCGACAAAAGGCCCTTTTAAGGGCTATTTGTAGTTTATTGTAGGTTTTTTTTTTTATTTTGGGGGGCTTTTTTATTTTCATAGGGCCCTTAGATTAGGTGTAATTAGTTTAAATCTTTGATCATTTCTTTTTTATTTTTTGTAACTTAGTAATTTTTTAGTGTAGATTTAAATTATTTGAGTAGGGTTAGGTTTCTAAATATATAATATAGTTAATTTAATTTGTAGTTTAATGTAATTTTAGTATAACAGTTAGGGTAGGTTAATTATTAATTTAATATAGTTTAATTAAATTCTATAGTTAAGTTTAAATTTATTATAAGATAGGGATGAGTTAATATTTAATATAAAGTTAGCGGGTTGTTAGGTTTACTGGTTAATAGGTTAATTTAGTTTATGGCGAGGTGGGGGATGGCGGTTTAGAGGTTAATAACTTTATTTAGTTGCGGTGGGCTCCAGGAGCGGCGGGATAGGGGTTAATAAGTATAATATAGGTGGTGGCGGTATAGGGAGTGGCAGATTAGGGGTTAATAACATAATGTAGGTAGCGGCAGTGTAGGGGGCGGCAGATTAGGGGTTAGGAACATAATGTAGGTGGCAGTGGGCTCCGGGAGCGGAGAAATAGGGGTTAATAAGTTTATTAGAGTGGCGGTGGGCTCCGGGAGCAGCAGGATAGGGGTTAATACGTTTATATTAGAGTTGCGGTGGGCTCCGGGGTGGCGGTTTAGGGGTTAATAACTTTATTTAGTTGTGGAGGGGTCCAGGAGCGGCGGCATAGGGGTAAAAGAGTGTAGTATAGTGGCGGTGTTTAGTGACAGTATATAAATAAAGCTGGGAAAAAGCCGAATAGCAGCGAGATCGATGACTGTCAGTTAACAACAGTCCGCTGCTCATCGCCCCTTACTTGATGCGCGGCTTTTTGACAGTTTTTTTGTTAACTATGGAGAGCATATTCAGGTCCGCGGCAGCGATGTTAGGCAATGTCAGGCGAGCGTATTGGTGCCGGCGTAAACAGGCATACCTTGGAGATATTGAAAGTTTGGTTCCAGACCACTGCAATAAAGCGAATATAGCAATAAAGTGAGTCAAAATTATATTTGCACTATACTTTAGTCTGGTGCAATAGTATTATGTTTAAAAAAACTATGTACATACCTTAATTATAAATTAATCTATTGCTAAAATCTCTAACCATCATCTGAGGCTTCAGTGAGTCTATGAGGCCTATCTATCAATGTGTCAACCGGAAATACGCTGGAATTCTGCATCGTAATTGTTGCGAGATTGATCCGACCTAATTATCAAAGCATCAAGACCGGCAAAAGTTGAAATTTGTGCCTTAACATACGATCCGCCGGTTGAATCCGACGCAGATCGATGCTTACATCATTACAGATGTTCCGAATACACATTCAGCTCTATCTGACATTTTTCCCAGTTATAAACTTTTAACAGGTACGCTCACGTCTTTTCTGACCCAGCGTACCTGGTTTTCAATCCGCCACCCTGGAGGCCGCGGATGCCATAGAAATCAATGGGAGTCTGAAAGCAGCAAAAGCTTATGTTCAATGCTGCAAGACAAAGAAATATAACCCATTGATTTCTATGGTAGAAAACAAGTAATGTTTAAACCTAACACCCTAACATAAACCCTGAGTCCAAACACCCTTAATCTGCCACTCCCCAACACCGCCGCCACTAAATAAACATATTAACCACTAAACCTCTGGCCTCCCACATCACTACCACTAACTAAACCCATCAGCCCCCCACATCGCCAAAAACTAAATTAAGCTATTAACCCCTAAACCTAACAACCCCCTAACTTTAAATTAACATTACAACATCCCTATCTTAATATAAATTAAACATTAATAAAAGTACTAAATTACAGAAAAAAACAAACACTAAGTTACAAAAACAAACACTAAATTACGAAAAATAAAAAAACTAATTATCAAAAATAAAAAAGAATTACACCTAATCTAATAGCCCTATTAAAATAAAAAAAGCCCCCCCCAAAAAAAAAGCCCTAGCCTACAATAAACTCCCAATGGCCCTTAAAAGGGCCTTTTGTGGGGCATTGCCCCAAATATATAAGCTCTTTTACCTGTAAAAAACACCCCCAACAGTAAAACCCACAACCCAACCCCCCCAAATAAAAAACCTATCTAAAATAACCTAAGCTCCCCATTGCCCTGAAAAAGGACATTTGTATAGGCATTGCTCTTAAAAGGGCATTTAGCTCTTTTACATGCCCAGACCCTAATCTAAAAATAAAACCCACCCAAAAAAACCTTAAAAAAACCTAACACTAACCCCCGACGATCCACTTACAGTTCTTGAAGTCCTGCTTGAACGATCCATCCAGCCGGAGAAGTCCTCATCCAGGCAGCAAGAAGTCTTCATCCAGGCGGCCTCTTCCATCTTCATCCAGCCGGAGAAGTCCTCATCCAGGCAGCAAGAAGTCTTCATCCAGACGGCATCTTCTATCTTCATCCATCCGGTGCGGAGCGGGTCCATCCTGAAGACATCCGGCCCGGAGCATCCTCTTCATACGGTCGCCGCCATAAACTGGAACTTCAATGAAAGTGACGCCATCCAAGATGGCGTCCCTTGCATGCCGATTGGTTGAAAGATTTCAATCGCGCAATAGGATTAGAGTTGCTGAAATCCCATTGGCTGTTCCAATTAGCCAATAGGATTTGAGCAGCTCTCATTCTATTGGCTGTTCCAATCAGCAAATAGGATTTGAGCAGCTCTTATTCTATTGGCTGATTGGAACAGCCAATAGGATGAGAGCTGCTCCAATCCTATTGGCTGATTGGCTGATGACTTCTCCGGCTTGTCAGTATATTTATAAAAATCTTCAGTAGTGCTCTCCAAATAATATATCAGCCTATGGCAGGATTATAATACAATGTATTTAATAATTATCCTTTAAAAATATCAACCCTCAATCAATATGCATCTACTAGAAACCATTAAATTAATATAAATATCTGCATTCTTTGTATTAGTTAATATCTATGAGGATATTGGAATATATTTGTAATACCAGAATATGACACAATATTATATACATTTAAAAAGACTATTAAGATATGCTATACTTCTTACAAAACTCATAAAAGTTTACCTTTAAAACCAGCCTTATTTACAAATAGCCTTTCATTCAATTAACACAATGGGATTCTAAGTAAAATACTCAGCTATTTACCCACGCTTTACTCTAACACAATTCTAATTTAAAACATCAGAAATTGTATATATTATCTATGCAAAAACCCAATTCTGACTTATAATTATATATTTGCACAGATAAACAACTTAAAATTTAGGATTAGTTTAACAGTACGCAGGTTATGAAATGCTAGCTTAAAATCCAAACTGCTCTTTAAATGTATTTGCTACAGTAATCTCTTAATACATTACCAAGATGAACACCAATCAATATCCAATATTCCTTAATAGGAATTATCTCAACTCAGAATACCAATAAGTATATTTTGCAATCAATGAGGAAGGGGTAGATCAGCTTTGCCAAAGTAACATGGTATTTTCACGCCCAGTAACCAGTTACAAGTCACAGCTCAGCAGCATCTCTGTTCCTCTCTCTTGCTCTTACTTATATTAGTTCTCTATCATAGGTGAGAAATATGGGTGGCCCTCGTGCTTGTCCCTGCTGATTGGATATCTGGAATATCTTATTTTTAACAGCCTAAAAAGCCTTCTGGCTGTAGTTCTCGCATCATAACACCGGGGGGCAGAATGACAAACAAATACAGCAATACATGCAGCATGACAAACAAACACAGCAATACATTTACTACCCAACATTGAAAGAAAAACTAAATTTATGCTTACCTGATAAATTTCTTTCTCTTGTGGTGTATCCAGTCCACGGGTTCATCCATTACTTGTGGGATATTCTCCTTCCCAACAGGAAGTTGCAAGAGGACTCCCACAGCAGAGATGTCTATATAGCTCCTCCCCTAACTGCCACCCCCAGTCATTCGACCGAAGACAAGCAAGAAAAAAGGAGAAACTATAGGGTGCAGTGGTGACTGTAGTTAAAAAATAAAAAACACCTGCCTAAAAGTGACAGGGCGGGCCGTGGACTGGATACACCACAAGAGAAAGAAATTTATCAGGTAAGCATAAATTTTGTTTTCTCTTGTAAGGTGTATCCAGTCCACGGGTTCATCCATTACTTGTGGGATACCAATACAAAAGCTTTAGGACATGGATGAAGGGAGGGACAAGGCAGAAACTTAAATGGAAGGCACCACTGCCTGCAAGACCTTTCTCCCAAAAATAGCCTCGGAGGAAGCAAAAGTATCAAATATGTAGAATTTAGAAAAAGTATGAAGCAAAGACCAAGTCGCCGCCTTACAAATCTGTTCAACAGAGGCCTCATTTTTAAAAGCCCATGTGGAAGCTACCACTCTAGTGGAATGAGCTGTAATTCTTTCAGGAGGCTGCTGGCCAGCAGTCTCATAAGCTAAACAGATTATGCTTCTCAGCCAAAAAGAAAGAGAAGATGCCAAAGCCTTTTGGCCTCTCCTCTGTCCAGAGTAGACAACAAACAATGCAGATGTTTGACGAAAATCCTTAGTAGCTTGTAAATAAAACTTTAAAGCACGAACCACGTCAAGATTGTGTAATAGACGTTCCTTCTTTGAAGAAGGATTAGGACACAGCGATGGAACAACAATCTCCTGATTGATATTCTTATTAGATACCACCTTAGGAAGAAACCCAGGTTTGGTACGCAAAACTACCTTATCTGCATGGAAAATCAGATAAGGGGAATCACACTGTAAGGCAGATAACTCTGAAACTCTTCGAGCCGAAGAGAAAGCTACCAAAGACAGAACTTTCCAAGATAAAAGCTTGATATCTATGGAATGCAGAGGTTCAAACGGAACCCCTTGAAGAACTTTAAGAACTAAATTTAAACTCCATGGCAGAGCAACAGGTTTAAACACAGGCTTGATTCTAACTAAAGCCTGACAAAATGCCTGAACGTCTGGAACATCTGCCAGATGCTTGTGCAGAAGAATAGACAGAGCAGAAATCTGTCCTTTTAAGGAACTAGCTGACAATCCTTTCTCCAATCCTTCTAGGAAAAAGGATAATATCCTAGGAATCCTGACTTTACTCCATGAGTAACCCTTGGATTCACACCAATGAAGATATTTACACCATATCTTATGATAGATTTTCCTGGTGACAGGCTTTCGAGCTTGAATTAAGGTATAAATGACCGACTTGGAGAAACCACGTTTTGATAAAATCAAGCGTTCAATCTCCAAGCAGTCAGCCACAGAGAAATTAGATTTGGATGTTTGAATGGACCTTGGAGTAAAAGGTCCTGCCTCAGCGGCAAAGTCCATAGTGGAAAGGATGACATGTCCACCAGATCTGCATACCAAGTCCTGCGTGGCCCTGCAGGTGCTATCAAAATCACAGAAGCTCTCTCCTGCTTGATCTTGGCAATCAGACGAGGGAGGAGAGGAAATGGTGGAAACACATAAGCCAGGCTGAAGGACCAGGGCACTGGTAGAGCATCTTTCAGCGCTGCCTGGGGATCCCTTGACCTGGACCCATAACAAGGAAGCTTGGCGTTCTGACGAGACGCCATCAGATCCAGTTCTGGTTTGCCCCAATACCTCCGGATGGAGCTCCCACTCCCCCGGATGAAAAGTCTGCCGACTTAGAAAATCCGCCTCCCAGTTCTCTACTCTTGGGATATGGATAGCTGAGAGATGGCAAGAGTGAACCTCTGCCCATAGAATTATCTTTGAAACCTCCAACATTGCCAGGGGACTCCTTGTTCCCCCCTGATGGTTGATATAGGCTACAGTCGTGATATTGTCCGACTGAAATCTGATGAACCTGACCGCAGCTAGTTGAGGCCAAGCCTGAAGAGGTATGAATATCACTCTCAGTTCCAGGATGTTTATCGGAAGGAGGGCTTCCTCCGTAGTCCATGAACCCTGAGCCTTCACTGGAGTTCCAGACTGCGTCCCAGCCCAGAAGGCTGGCATCTGTCGTCACTATAGTCCACTCTGGCCTTCGGAAACTCATTCCCCTGGACAGATGGACCCAAGATAACCACCAGAGAAGAGAATCCCTGGTCTCTTGATCCAGATATAGCAGAGGGGACAAATCTGTGTAGTCCCCATTCCACTGATTGAGCATGCAAAGTTGCAGTGGTCTGAGATGTAGGCGGGCAAACGGAACTATGTCCATTGCCGCTACCATTAGGCCGATTACTTCCATACACTGAGCCACTGACAGCCGAGAAGTGGAATGAAGAGCACAACAGGAAGTTAGAAGCTTTGATAACCTGACCTCTGTCAGAAAAATTTTCATTTCTACTGAATCTCTCAGTGTTCCTAGGAAGGAAACTCTTGTGAGAGGGGAGAGAGAACTCTTTTCTTCGTTCACCTTCCACCCTTGAGACCTCAGAAAGGCCAGAACAATGTCCATATGGGACTTGGCAATTTGAAAAGTCGACGCCTGAATCAGAATGTCGTCTAGGTAAGGAGCCACCGCTATGCCCCGTGGCCTTAGAACCGCCAGTAGGGACTCTAGAACCTTCGTAAAGATTCTTGGTGCCGTGGCTAACCCAAAGGGAAGAGCCACAAACTGGTAATGCCTGTCTAAGGCGAACCTGAGGAACTGATGATGATCTCTGTGAATCGGAATGTGGAGATAAGCATCCTTTAAGTACATGGTAGTCATATATTTACCCTCCTGGATCATAGGGAGGATGGTTCGGATAGTCTCCATCTTGAAGGATGGGACCCTGAGAAATTTGTTTAGGATCTTGAGATCCAAGATTGGTCTGAAAGTTCCCTCTTTTTTGGGAACTATAAACAGATTTGAATAGAAGCCCTGCCCCTGTTCCTCCCTTGGAACTGGGTGGATCACTCCCATAACCAGTAGGTCTTGAACACAACGTAAGAATGCCTCTCTCTTTATCTGGTTTACAGATAAATGTGAGAGATGAAATCTCCCCTTTGGAGATGAAGCTTTGAAGTCCAGAAGATATCCCTGGGAAACAATCTCTAATGCCCAGGGATCCTGGACATCTCTTGCCCAAGCCTGGGCGAAGAGAGAAAGTCTGCCCCCTACTAGATCCGGTCCCGGATCGGGGGCTACTCCTTCATGCTGTCTTAGAGGCGGCAGCAGGTTTTTTGGCCTGCTTCCCCTTGTTCCAAGCCTGGTTCGGTCTCCAGACTGGTTTGGACTGGGCGAAATTTCCCTCTTGTTTTGCATTAGAGGAAGCTGAAGCTGCGCCACTCTTGAAGTTTCAAAATGAACGAAAATTATTCTCTTTGGTCCTTAATTTATTGGACCTATCCTGAGGAAGGGCGGGACCTTTTCCTCCAATAATATCAGAAATGATCTCCTTCAAGCCCGGCCCGAATAGGGTCTGTCCTTTGAAGGTGATGTTAAGAAGCTTAGACTTTGAAGTAACATCTGCTGACCAGGACTTAAGCCATAGCGCCCTGCACGCCAGAATGGCAAAACCTGAATTCTTAGCCGTTAGTTTGGTTAGATGAAAAACGGCGTCAGAAATAACATAATTTATGCTTACCTGATAAATTTATTTCTCTTGTAGTGTATCCAGTCCACGGATCATCCATTACTTATGGGATATTAACTCCTCCCCAACAGGAAGTGCAAGAGGATTCACCCAGCAGAGCTGCTATATAGCTCCTCCCCTAACTGCCATTACCAGTCATTCTCTTGCACCCAACGACTAGATAGGATGTGTGAGAGGACTATGGTGATTATATTTAGTTTTATACCTTCAATCAATGGAATCAGGAGGAGAGTCTCCTACCAATAAACATTCTGGAATTGAGAGCAGTTCTCAATGCCCTTCTGGCTTGGCCCCAGTTAACAACTCGGGGGTTCATCAGGTTTCAGTCGGACAACATCACGACTGTAGCTTACATCAACCATCAGGGAGGGACAAGAAGCTCCCTAGCAATGATGGAAGTATCAAAGATAATTCGCTGGGCAGAGTCTCACTCTTGCCACCTGTCAGCAATCCACATCCCGGGAGTGGAGAACTGGGAGGCGGATTTCTTAAGTCGTCAGACTTTTCATCCGGGGGAGTGGGAACTTCATCCGGAGGTCTTTGCCCAAATACTTCGACGTTGGGGCAAACCAGAGATAGATCTCATGGCGTCTCGACAGAACGCCAAGCTTCCTCGTTACAGGTCCAGATCCAGGGATCCGGGAGCGGTTCTGATAGATGCTTTGACAGCACCTTGGACCTTCGGGATGGCTTATGTGTTTCCACCCTTCCCGATGCTTCCTCGATTGATTGCCAGAATCAAACAGGAGAGAGCATCAGTGATTCTAATAGCGCCTGCATGGCCACGCAGGACTTGGTATGCAGATCTAGTGGACATGTCATCCTGTCCACCTTGGTCGCTACCTCTGAAACAGGACCTTCTGATCCAGGGTCCCTTCAAACATCAAAATCTAATTTCTCTGAAGCTGACTGCTTGGAAATTGAACGCTTGATTTTATCAAAACGTGGTTTTTCTGAGTCAGTTATTGATACCTTAATACAGGCTAGGAAGCCTGTTACCAGAAAGATTTACCATAAGATATGGCGCAAATACTTATATTGGTGCGAATCCAAGAGTTACTTACTCATGGAGTAAGGTTAGGATTCCGAGGATATTGTCTTTTCTACAAGAAGGTTTAGAAAAGGGTTTATCCGCTAGTTCCTTAAAGGGACAGATTTCAGCTCTGTCCATTCTTTTACACAAACGTCTGTCAGAAGTTCCGGACGTTCAAGCTTTTTGTCAGGCTTTAGCTAGGATCAAGCCTGTGTTTAAAACTGTTGCTCCACCATGGAGTTTGAACTTAGTTCTTAATGTTTTACAGGGGGTTCCGTTTGAACCCCTTCATTCCATTGATATCAAGTTGTTATCTTGGAAAGTTCTGTTTTTAATGGCGATTTCCTCGGCTCAAAGAGTCTCTGAGTTATCTGCCTTACATTGTGATTCTCCTTATCTGATTTTTCATTCAGACAAGGTAGTTCTGCGTACTAAACCTGGGTTCCTACCTAAGGTGGTCACTAACAGGAATATCAATCAAGAGATTGTGGTTCCATCTTTGTGTCCTAATCCTTCTTCGAAAAAGGAACGTCTGCTACACAATCTAGATGTAGTCCGTGCCCTGAAATTTTATCTACAGGCAACTAAGGATTTTCGACAAACGTCTTCCCTGTTTGTCGTTTATTCTGGTCAGAGGAGAGGTCAAAAAGCTTCGGCTACCTCTCTCTCCTTTTGGCTTCGTAGCATAATACGGTTAGCCTATGAGACTGCTGGACAGCAGCCTCCTGAAAGAATTACAGCACATTCTACTAGAGCTGTGGCTTCCACTTGGGCCTTTAAGAATGAGGCTTCTGTTGAACAGATTTGCAAGGCTGCAACTTGGTCTTCTCTTCATACTTTTTCCAAATTTTACAAATTTGACACTTTTGCTTCTTTCGGAGGCTGTTTTTGGGAGAAAGGTTCTTCAGGCAGTGGTTCCTTCCGTATAAAGAGCCTGCCTGTCCCTCCCGTCATCCGTGTACTTTAGCTTTGGTATTGGTATCCCATAAGTAATGGATGATCCGTGGACTGGATACACTTAACAAGAGAAAAGAGAAGTATTTGGGCAAAGACCTCCGGATGAAGTTCCCACTCCCCCGGATGAAAAGTCTGACGACTTAAGAAATCCGCCTCCCAGTTCTCCACTCCCGGGATGTGGATTGCTGACAGGTGGCAAGAGTGAGACTCTGCCCAGCGAATTATCTTTGATACTTCCATCATTGCTAGGGAGCTTCTTGTCCCTCCCTGATGGTTGATGTAAGCTACAGTCGTGATGTTGTCCGACTGAAACCTGATGAACCCCCGAGTTGTTAACTGGGGCCAAGCCAGAAGGGCATTGAGAACTGCTCTCAATTCCAGAATGTTTATTGGTAGGAGACTCTCCTCCTGATTCCATTGATTGAAGGTATAAAACTAAATATAATCACCATAGTCCTCTCACACATCCTATCTAGTCGTTGGGTGCAAGAGAATGACTGGTAATGGCAGTTAGGGGAGGAGCTATATAGCAGCTCTGCTGGGTGAATCCTCTTGCACTTCCTGTTGGGGAGGAGTTAATATCCCATAAGTAATGGATGATCCGTGGACTGGATACACTTAACAAGAGAAAAAGGAATTAGCTAACTTGAGAGCTTTAATCCTGTCTAAAATATCATCTAACGGGGTCTCCACCTGTAGAGCCTCCTCAAGAGACTTGAACCAATAAGCCGCTGCAGCAGTAACTGGGGCAATGCATGCAAGAGGCTGGAGAATAAAACTTTGATGGATAAAAATGTTCTTAAGGAGACCCTCCAATTTTTTATCCATAGGATCTAAGAAAGCACAACTGTCTTCGACGGGGATAGTTGTATGCTTAGCTAGGGTAGAAACAGTACCCTCCACCTTAGGGACTGTCTGCCATGAGTCCCGTATAGCGACATCTATGGGAAACATCTTTTTAAAAGCAGGAGGGGGAGAGAACGGAACACCTGGTCTATCCCATTCCTTAGTAATAATTTCTGAGAACCTCTTAGGGACTGGAAAGACATCAGTGTAAACAGGCACTGAAAAGTATTTGTCCATTTTACACAATTTCTCTGGAACTACAATGGGGTCACAGTCATCCAGAGTCGCTAAAACCTCCCTGAGCAATAAGCGGAGGTGTTCAAGCTTAAATTTAAAGGCTGTCATTTCAGAATTGGACTGAAGTAACGT
The DNA here is from genome assembly GCF_027579735.1 of Bombina bombina. NCBI lineage: Eukaryota > Metazoa > Chordata > Amphibia > Anura > Bombinatoridae > Bombina > Bombina bombina. Next base: position 1,303,627,252 of record NC_069499.1, read on the forward strand.
CTTCCCTGAATCTGAAATCTCACCCTAAGATAGCAACTTCCTTGCCATGGCTTCAGAGCATTGTGAGGGTATATCGGACATAGCTACTAAAGTGTCAGAAAGCTCTGTATTTGTTCTAGTCCCAGAGCTGTCTCGCTTTCCTTGTAACCCTGGCAGTTTGGACAATACCTCTGTGAGGGTATTAGTCATAACTGCCGCCATATCTTGTAAGGTAAACGCATTGGACGCGCTAGATGTACTTGGCGTCACTTGAGCGGGAGTTATAGGTTCTGACACGTGTGGAGAGCTAGATGGCATAACCTCCCTTTTGTCAGTCTAAGAAACCTCTGGTGATAAATCTTTAAATGCCATAATATGGTCTTTATAATTTATAGAAATTTCAGTACATTTGGTACACATTCTAAGAGGGGGTTCCACAATGGCTTCTAAACATATTGAACAAGGAGTTTCCTCTATGTCAGACATGTTTAACAGACTAGTAATGAGACCAGCAAGCTTGGAAAACACTTTAATAAATGTGAAACAGCAATTAAACAAAAATGGTACTGTGCCTTTAAGAGAAAAAAAACTATCACATAAACTGCAAAACAGTGTTAAAAAGTAGTAAACTCTTCGAAATTTTTACAGTGTGTATAAGGGACTAAAGCAGCATTGCACCCACTTGCAAATGGATGATTAACCCTTTAGGCCCCAAACCGGATTTGAAAAACGTTAAAAAATGTTAATAAACAATTAAACACCTTGCCACAGCTCTGCTGTGGCTCCTACCTGCCCTCAAATACGATTTAGGGAAGAAATAAGCCCTCTATAGTGGTCCTCAGATGCCAGAGGACTCCTTTAGGGAAGCTGGATGTCTCAGTCTGAATAAGAACTGCGCATCTAGAGCGCGAAAATAGGCCCCTCCCACCATGCACTCGATGTCAGAGGGCCTTAAGAAAATACTCCTAGGAGTATCTGACTAGCCATGTGGAAACTAGGCCCAAAAAAACTATTTATCACCCTTTAGGGAAAAAACGTTCTTTCTATATAACATGTAAATGTTTAGTCACTAAGAAATATGAGTATTAACATGAATTTTACCCTTTTTTGTAAGCATGATCCCAGTCTTTGTTAAATCACTGCATCAGGCTTACCTCAATTATACAAGGCTCTGTCAGCATTTTCTAGATCTTATCATCTCTCTAGAAATAAATATACTGAACATACCTCAAAGCAGGTAATCTTCAAACCGTTCCCCCAACTGAAGTCTTTCCCATACTCTTCAGTTATGCGTGAGAACAGTAATGGACCTTAGTTACAAACCGCTACGATCATTAACCTCCAGGCAGATTCTTCTTCTAATTTCTGCCTGGGAGTAAAACAGTACGACGCCGGTACCGTTTAAAAATAACAAACTCTTGATTGAAGTTAAAAACTACACTAAGTCACCACATATCTCTTATACTTCCTATCTTGTCAAGAGTTGCAAGAGAATGACTGGGGGTGGCAGTTAGGGGAGGAGCTATATAGACAGCTCTGCTGTGGGTGTCCTCTTGCAACTTCCTGTTGGGAAGGAGAATATCCCACAAGTAATAGATGAACCCGTGGACTGGATACACCTTACAAGAGAAATATTTCTTTAAAATGTGTAATAAATGCCATAATTTCCTTACATTAATAAGTTATATGTTTATATGTACTGTATTATATCACATTATTTATTCTGATCAATTTTACATAAAACACAGTATGCCCTCAACACCATACCATATCAAAACAACTATACTGCTAATTATTCCAAAATGAATAGCATTTATACATCTGTTATATTTTCAGAGCTGTGTTTAAACTTCCACAAACATCTAGTATATAATCATATGATATGATTCAGATATCCCATGCAGGCAATCTTGCATGGTATCCTCTAGCCCCATCTGAAAAATAGAAAAATCATGTTATATGTAATTAAACAATGGGATTATCACAATTTCCAATCAATTTATTACAGGTTTGCATCTATTTTTCATATATATATTCAACACAGCAATTATCCCTTTTATATAATATGTCCCTGAATATATGTATATATATATATATATATATATATATATATATATATATATACACACACAAATGTATTAATTTCTATGCTGTCTTTTAACAATGGGTTTATTTCAATTGCCATTTAATCTATTACACAATTTTAATCCATCTCCCACATATATATTCATTTCTATGCAGTGCTCAAAACCATACAAAATCCAGCAGATCACACAGGGAATTGCAAATGCCAATTTGTCTGTTTCTTGTACATGGAGACTTCATAAACCGCATAGATCATTTTACGAGTAGTTGTAAAAGTCACAATACAACATATTTTCTGTTTAGCTAGCAATACAGACGTGTATTTGAAGTTTAGGGGCAATTAACAAGCCTGTGCTAATTACCATCTCCCTCTGATTTTGACGAGCGTTTCCACTGCTGATTACAGACTCAGCGTCTCTCTCACCACAGCATGGGGTAAAGAGTGCTCTGAATTTTTGCACTTCCAACTAAAGAGCAAATGCTTTAGTGTCAAAGTCTCTGGAGACATCCTGTCTGCAATTGAGTCCTGAAATGTGTATTCAACTCATGGGGCCCTGAATCAATCCTGAAATCAGAATTGCAGCCCTTACTTTAGTAATATCTGACAACAACATACATAAACACATTCCCTTGTACTATTTACATATATATATATATATATATATATATATATATATATATATAATATGTCATTTACCTGTACCCTGACATAATTCCCTCTTTCATATTCAAATATATGTAGGACATATGTATTTGAATTGGATCAAAGTCAGTGGTACTCGGTGAGGATGTTGACTGTATACATCATAGACGGTCTCTCATGCAGAGAGTCCATCATTTTTGAGCCTTCATGTTTATCAGCGAGGCATCTTTAAACTACAGTATGTCTTTAGTGCATTTGGGGATATGACACTTCATTCTCCCTCTATGACTTTGTAGTTGGGACCTAGGATGACATGCCCGCAATTGATTGATATGGACCCATTTATCTATGAAACTTTCATTTTTGGGGATCCGTATTTTATAGGCCACTGGAGATATTTTGTCAGTAATGACAAAAGGACCTTTCCATGATGGAAGACATTTCTTCTCCCTAACCTGATCTCTTCCAAAGTTATAAAGATAAACTTTATCATTTATTTCATATTCCTTTTTGGACGTTTTGAGATCATAATAGGTTTTAGTGGCAGTTGCGGCTCTTTCTAAATTCCTTTGAGCAAATGCAAAGGCATATTGCAGATGCTTTCTTAGGTTCTCCACATATTGATGTGTATTGGCAGCGTTTATCAAGTTTTGGTCTGATGTACGGTACAGCAGATGCTGAGGTAGAACCATTCTTCTACCAGTCATCAGTTCAAAAGGTGACATCTTGGTAGCACTACTTGGAGTTGCTCTTAATGCCATTAGGACTAGAGGTAGTTTTATATCCCAGTCTTTACCCGTTTCACTCATAAACTTTTTGAGGATTTTAACAATGGACTGGTTGTAATGCTCTACACCACCACTTGAGGCAGCTCTATAAGCAATATGGAGCTTTCTTTTAACCCCTAGTATTTTCCACATTTTTGTCATCACTTTGCTAGTGAAGTGGGTTCCCCGATCTGACTCGATTCTTTGGGGCAAACCAAATCTGGAAAACACATGGTTGATGAGCAATGCTGTGCATGTTTCAGCACTATTGATAGGTACACTGATGCACTCTACTCATTTAGTGAACAGGCATGTCACGGTTAACATGTATTTGTTACCTCTTGATGACCTTGTTACTGGACCAATAAAATCAATTTGTATATCTGACCATGGCATTACCATCCCCCTTTTCTGCAATGGCGCTCTATGCGTTGGCGCAGTGGGTTTGAACTGTGGACAGATTAAACATCATTGACAGTAGGTTTGAACATCTTTCAACATGTGTGGCCAAAAAGCATAGTCACGTAATATTTCATATGTGAGTTTGGCACCACGATGACCAGATGTGGGTGCATCATTGGCATGTTGAAGCATTAGACCTCTGAACTTGGTGGGTACTAACCATTGCTGAATGCCAGTTTTGAAGGTTCTAATTAACAAACCATCCTGTAACTTGAATTGTTATCTGGATTTCATTAAGATTCTAAGATCATACAATCATCTTTTGAGATGGGGTTGCTTTCAGGATCTTCTATGTGTTTGTAGAAGATGCCTACAATGCTGTCTTCTTTTTGACTAGTGATCAGGTCCTCACTAGGAGAATCCTGACTCCATTGTACCAAGTTAGGCTCACCCTGTTGTTTTGCCTGGTTTCTGGTAATGGCTTCTACCTGAATTGCACCCATTAAATGGTCAGTATTAAGGAGTTCTCCAGTTATGGCTCCTTGTTTGGCTAATGAATCTGCAAGATCATTACCTTCTTTATCTGGGCCTAGAACCCTGGAATGACCCTTGGTCTTTTTCCAGTCTATGGTTAAATCATTGGATACCACCAGATTATCAATCTCAGAGAACAACTTGCCATGCTTGACTGGCTTGTTATTGCTTTTCTGCATGCCATTTCTTTTCCAAGCTGGCAGGTATTCAACAAAACTGTCATGCACATAATTTGAGTCAGTTATGATCACAAATTCATGAATACCATGTTCAATAGCCATTTCAATGGTTTTTAGAACGGCAGTTAGTTCTGCAACTTGACTGGATCTTGGTCCAATGTTGAAACCTATAGATATATTTGGAAATCCATTTGCCCAAGTTATACCAATGCCAGCGACTAATCTGCGCTCATTATCAATAGTGGCATGGTAAGAACAACCATCAACATATACCCAAGGTAATGTTTGGCAATTATCCTCATTGTACATTTTATATGGGGAAAGCAATTGTTCCTCCAGGAAATCATCTTCTGATAATTCTTCCCCAGGATCTTTAGCAGTACAGTCGTGGAGCTCAGCAAGCCCCTGTGTGACTGTATTCCTTTTATTCTGCTTGTAGCGAATTTCTAAAGGCCAGCCTTGTAAGGAAAAGTCCACGCTGTTATGCGGCTATTTGACAAATTCCCATCTCTTATTCTCTCACTTTGCAAATATAGCAAAGGCTGGTGGGCCATTTCTACAATAATTTTCTCACCCTGTATATAGCTGCAGAAATTTTGTAGAGCCCATACAGTAGATAAGACCCAGGAAGGATCTCAATTCTTTTAAGTTAGTTGGGTTTTTAGAATTTACTATAGCGTCCACCTTTTTCTTCTGAGGATTTAATCCTTCATAAGTGTCCCAAGAAGTTTACACGAGTGCGGCACCATTGAGCTTTTTGTAGGGATAATTTGACACCTGCCCTTTTAAATTGGCTGAGGACGTGTTTAAGCTCTGCGATGTGTTTTTCAAAGTCTGTGCTTTTGATTAAAACATCATCAACATAAGATAAGGTCCCCCTTTCCAGTGCATCAAGCATAGCCTTATGCATGAATACAGCAAATTCATGTCCCGAATTTATGTATCCAAAAGGAAGTCTCTGAAATGCATACTGGACCTTTTGGAAGGAGAATGCCAGCTTATACTGGTCCTCCTCATGTACCTTTATGGTCCAATATCCCTGTGCACAATCAATGGCAGTGAATATTTTTGATCCCTGCATTTGCGCTAGGCACTGGTCAATGTATGGTACAGGCCAGCCAGACATGTACACTCGTTTGTTTAGCTGTCTTAAATCAGCACACAAACGCCATTGTCCATTGGGCTTAAGAACACGTAGAATAGGATTGTTGTAAGAGCTGTGCACCTGTCTGATAATTCCTCTTTCTTCCAAGTTCCTTATGATTTCTGCAAGAGAATCATATGAGGCTAAAGGAAGTCTGTATTGTTTAACAAACACAGGTGGTGCATCGGGATCTGTTTGTATTCTTGCAATGTGCAAGTCTGTAGTACCACAGTCATAAGAATCCTTAGCAAAAATATCCTTGTACTCCATCAGGAGTTCTCGCAGCAGTTGGCGTTCATCATTGCTGGAACAGCCATTAGCTAAGGATATTTGCTCTTTGACTATTTGCTGAAATCCTGGAAATATTTCAGGCTGTCCTATTTCATAGGCTTCTTCCAGTCTAGAGGTGAGATCCCCTTGATTATAATTTACATTGCCCCCTGACTCTGGGTATTGGGGTAATCGAATAATATCACAATTGCGAAGAAATAAGCAATCATAGACCGAGCTAAATCAACACTGTGTATTTATTGTCACATCGAAGAAAACAAAGGTTCCACCACTCCACACACAACAGCTACATCCAACGCGTTTCCTGCTGCTAAACAGCACTTCGTCAGGGATACTCACAGCTGTCTGATTGCACCTTTTATTCGGCTCACCACTCATTCCCAAAATTTAAAGGTATACTACCGCTTATACATTTAGCGGCATATTGGGGTAATCGTACTGTTTGATCAGCTGATCAAATACTAGAGAGGCTTCTTCAATTTTACAGATGCCTTCCTCTGAGCTGAAGGGATAAATAAACTGAATATTAAATAGACCCTCTGGCATAGATGCAAAGGATTGTTCTAATAATTGTTTTTCAGTTAAGTATCCTTCAGGTATTAGCCCAATTACATTATTCTGGAATCCAAAAGTGTAATAACTTGATTCCAGTACATATCCTATAGTAGTTCCCTTGGATAATATTATATCCTGTGGGGTCATGTTATGCACAATAACATGTATTGGAATAGTTCCAATATTCACCAAAGGAGTGTGGGCCATAGTAACACCCAGATTTTGTATTCTATGGGAGAGGCAAATTAGTGTTTCAGAAGTTTTTAATTTCTGACCTCTATTAACCTGTAAGGGTAAAAGAAATTTATCAGCCCCGGCAGGAATTATAACATCGCTAGACACCTGCATATTCACAGCATATGGCAATTGCTGGTTTGATTTCAGGTCTGCACTTTCATCCTGAAATACTTCAGGGTCCCCCTTTAACCTGCTCCAGAGGCAAGAGTTAATCAAATCTATTTGTATGGCATATCTATGTAAGATATCATTGCCAATGTATATTTGATTATGGGGAGTATTTAAAACTAAAAACAGGTGCTTCACTGACTTATTACCTATAGATATAGATAATAAGCACTTAGCTGTGATGTTATACCTTTCAAACCTGTTATCCAGGTTGTGGACACAGTGGTCTTTGTATAGGGATGAATAGATCCTCTTTAACTCTCTCAATCCCTGTGAGGTATTGAGCGTGGCCTCCCCCCTTAGGGATTTTCTGATCCCCCTTGTGGAGAGATATGGTTAATACATCGCCATCTAAGGAAATATTCACAATCTTTCCAGGCGAAATTTTAAAAGTATTACCATCAGAGCCACTTAAAGGAGTCTGATCATCTATTTGTAAAATAGTGATTTCAGGTATAGAGTTATTCCTGAAATGAATCTCCACAGCATCTGGTTTCTCTCCACCACGTGGCAGCTATGTCGGGTGCGTGATATATCGGATTGCTCATAATTTATTGGCCCTTTTACTTGTGACCAAATTACATTATGCAGTGAATTATGGTGCTTAGTCGCTTCAGGAGATCACTACCAATAATTAAACGGTCAGTTGGCAGATCCACTATAATGACAGGGTGTCTTATGACCCTGTTCCCCAGTTTAAATTTTAGCCAGGCCATACCGTAGACTTTAAGAGAGTCACCCCCAACTCCTATTAGAGAACCATCAAATTATTTTATTTTAGGTTTGTGGGGTGTTAGCTCAGTTAGCTGTGTGTAGTACCTATGGGATAAAATAGCTGCCTGAGACCCAGTATCAATTAATCCCATGTTAGGGTTGGAGACTGAATCTTGCAGCTCAGCTAATACATAATATCTCCCTGCATTTTCTACCATTTCACACATAAAATTTGCATTATTGTACATCTGTGGGCTTCGCCACGTGTTACCTGAATCCGCCATGTTTTCCCGTGCAGAAGGAATTTCATACCTACTAGTCTCCTTTATGACAGGGTTGGCTAGATTATTGTGTACAACATCTGTGGAAATAAGGTTAAGAGAGTGCTGCAAAGGAAGAGATTTGTTATTTTTTTCCGGATGAGGTTGCTTGTCATCACAGCTAAATTGTCTATTTCCGGTCTGTGGGGAGAGAACATGATTAGTACCATTGATATTTATTATTACATTTTGTATATTTAGAAGATAAAGGATAGAGGGTGCCACATGGTGCAGATCAAATGTGATAAGAGCAAAACAGCAATAGAACAGATGAATCCTACTCACAAGTTGTTGCGCACATCAAAGTGCAGTAATCGCAGTCCAGAACCACACGTCGTCCGGTAGACCACAATAGGTAGGTTGGTTTCACTGGTGGAGGTCCTCGTCTCGCCAGGGAGAGTCCAGGGATACCCAAGATAGTGAAAATGGTATGGATCAGCAGGCCAAAGATCCAACCGGCAGTCTATGAAGGCGAAACTGGAATGTCGTCAAAACAGCTCATGAGGCCAGTTGACCAGCTGATGGGTCCAATATTCACAGGTCCTTGAAAAGGGTATTGATTGCTGAAGGGAACTTGATGTGCATTTTGCACATTAACAACAACTTGTGACTGGGGCTGCGTTACCATGCAAGGCTTTATGGTCACACAGCCTGATGGTATTTTGTATATTTCTCCCCTCCCTCTCAGGTGATTCTGCAGTATTTATGACTGTGCCTGTGTTCCACTGCTGACTACTGGCTGTACCCCTAAAAAAGTATTGTTCGGTTGCTGAGCCGTAGAAGGTTGACTCATATTAGCGAATTTTTCGCTCAACCGATTTAACTGGGTAAAAAGCATATCTACCTGATTGTACAAGTTACCTCTACCCCTGGGCCTATCTCTTGATGCCCCATAATAATGATTCCTGGACCGTTGGGATCCCTCAGAATCAGGGCCGCTATTTCTAGTTTGGCGTGGTTGCCCCTGGGGTTCAGCTTGTTCAGTATTAGTACTTTGGGGAGCATCATATACTTGGGGTGTCTGGTTACCCTGAGAATATCTTCACCATCTATTGTATCTACTTTTGCGTGGGTACCAATTATTTGGTGAGTATTCTTTTTGTGAGTAATTATTCACCTGATTATGTCCCCCACTTTAGTTATAGTCTCTCTGCGCCTCAGCCCGTGTAGGGGAAGGGGCAGAGTTAAACCTCTGTGAAGATGGCCTGTTTTGACTGGCCACCTCCACGTAGGTTTTCTTTTTAGACTCCAAATTGAGGGGGCTAGGTGACACCCTAGTTTCTGCAGCTGACTGAAGCTGACTGCTTGGAAATTGAACGCTTGATTTTATCAAAACGTGGTTTTTCTGAGTCAGTTATTGATACCTTAATACAGGCTAGGAAGCCTGTTACCAGAAAGATTTACCATAAGATATGGCGCAAATACTTATATTGGTGCGAATCCAAGAGTTACTTACTCATGGAGTAAGGTTAGGATTCCGAGGATATTGTCTTTTCTACAAGAAGGTTTAGAAAAGGGTTTATCCGCTAGTTCCTTAAAGGGACAGATTTCAGCTCTGTCCATTCTTTTACACAAACGTCTGTCAGAAGTTCCGGACGTTCAAGCTTTTTGTCAGGCTTTAGCTAGGATCAAGCCTGTGTTTAAAACTGTTGCTCCACCATGGAGTTTGAACTTAGTTCTTAATGTTTTACAGGGGGTTCCGTTTGAACCCCTTCATTCCATTGATATCAAGTTGTTATCTTGGAAAGTTCTGTTTTTAATGGCGATTTCCTCGGCTCAAAGAGTCTCTGAGTTATCTGCCTTACATTGTGATTCTCCTTATCTGATTTTTCATTCAGACAAGGTAGTTCTGCGTACTAAACCTGGGTTCCTACCTAAGGTGGTCACTAACAGGAATATCAATCAAGAGATTGTGGTTCCATCTTTGTGTCCTAATCCTTCTTCGAAAAAGGAACGTCTGCTACACAATCTAGATGTAGTCCGTGCCCTGAAATTTTATCTACAGGCAACTAAGGATTTTCGACAAACGTCTTCCCTGTTTGTCGTTTATTCTGGTCAGAGGAGAGGTCAAAAAGCTTCGGCTACCTCTCTCTCCTTTTGGCTTCGTAGCATAATACGGTTAGCCTATGAGACTGCTGGACAGCAGCCTCCTGAAAGAATTACAGCACATTCTACTAGAGCTGTGGCTTCCACTTGGGCCTTTAAGAATGAGGCTTCTGTTGAACAGATTTGCAAGGCTGCAACTTGGTCTTCTCTTCATACTTTTTCCAAATTTTACAAATTTGACACTTTTGCTTCTTTCGGAGGCTGTTTTTGGGAGAAAGGTTCTTCAGGCAGTGGTTCCTTCCGTATAAAGAGCCTGCCTGTCCCTCCCGTCATCCGTGTACTTTAGCTTTGGTATTGGTATCCCATAAGTAATGGATGATCCGTGGACTGGATACACTTAACAAGAGAAAAGAGAAGTATTTGGGCAAAGACCTCCGGATGAAGTTCCCACTCCCCCGGATGAAAAGTCTGACGACTTAAGAAATCCGCCTCCCAGTTCTCCACTCCCGGGATGTGGATTGCTGACAGGTGGCAAGAGTGAGACTCTGCCCAGCGAATTATCTTTGATACTTCCATCATTGCTAGGGAGCTTCTTGTCCCTCCCTGATGGTTGATGTAAGCTACAGTCGTGATGTTGTCCGACTGAAACCTGATGAACCCCCGAGTTGTTAACTGGGGCCAAGCCAGAAGGGCATTGAGAACTGCTCTCAATTCCAGAATGTTTATTGGTAGGAGACTCTCCTCCTGATTCCATTGATTGAAGGTATAAAACTAAATATAATCACCATAGTCCTCTCACACATCCTATCTAGTCGTTGGGTGCAAGAGAATGACTGGTAATGGCAGTTAGGGGAGGAGCTATATAGCAGCTCTGCTGGGTGAATCCTCTTGCACTTCCTGTTGGGGAGGAGTTAATATCCCATAAGTAATGGATGATCCGTGGACTGGATACACTTAACAAGAGAAAAAGGAATTAGCTAACTTGAGAGCTTTAATCCTGTCTAAAATATCATCTAACGGGGTCTCCACCTGTAGAGCCTCCTCAAGAGACTTGAACCAATAAGCCGCTGCAGCAGTAACTGGGGCAATGCATGCAAGAGGCTGGAGAATAAAACTTTGATGGATAAAAATGTTCTTAAGGAGACCCTCCAATTTTTTATCCATAGGATCTAAGAAAGCACAACTGTCTTCGACGGGGATAGTTGTATGCTTAGCTAGGGTAGAAACAGTACCCTCCACCTTAGGGACTGTCTGCCATGAGTCCCGTATAGCGACATCTATGGGAAACATCTTTTTAAAAGCAGGAGGGGGAGAGAACGGAACACCTGGTCTATCCCATTCCTTAGTAATAATTTCTGAGAACCTCTTAGGGACTGGAAAGACATCAGTGTAAACAGGCACTGAAAAGTATTTGTCCATTTTACACAATTTCTCTGGAACTACAATGGGGTCACAGTCATCCAGAGTCGCTAAAACCTCCCTGAGCAATAAGCGGAGGTGTTCAAGCTTAAATTTAAAGGCTGTCATTTCAGAATTGGACTGAAGTAACGTCTTCCCTGAATCTGAAATCTCACCCTAAGATAGCAACTTCCTTGCCATGGCTTCAGAGCATTGTGAGGGTATATCGGACATAGCTACTAAAGTGTCAGAAAGCTCTGTATTTGTTCTAGTCCCAGAGCTGTCTCGCTTTCCTTGTAACCCTGGCAGTTTGGACAATACCTCTGTGAGGGTATTAGTCATAACTGCCGCCATATCTTGTAAGGTAAACGCATTGGACGCGCTAGATGTACTTGGCGTCACTTGAGCGGGAGTTATAGGTTCTGACACGTGTGGAGAGCTAGATGGCATAACCTCCCTTTTGTCAGTCTAAGAAACCTCTGGTGATAAATCTTTAAATGCCATAATATGGTCTTTATAATTTATAGAAATTTCAGTACATTTGGTACACATTCTAAGAGGGGGTTCCACAATGGCTTCTAAACATATTGAACAAGGAGTTTCCTCTATGTCAGACATGTTTAACAGACTAGTAATGAGACCAGCAAGCTTGGAAAACACTTTAATAAATGTGAAACAGCAATTAAACAAAAATGGTACTGTGCCTTTAAGAGAAAAAAAACTATCACATAAACTGCAAAACAGTGTTAAAAAGTAGTAAACTCTTCGAAATTTTTACAGTGTGTATAAGGGACTAAAGCAGCATTGCACCCACTTGCAAATGGATGATTAACCCTTTAGGCCCCAAACCGGATTTGAAAAACGTTAAAAAATGTTAATAAACAATTAAACACCTTGCCACAGCTCTGCTGTGGCTCCTACCTGCCCTCAAATACGATTTAGGGAAGAAATAAGCCCTCTATAGTGGTCCTCAGATGCCAGAGGACTCCTTTAGGGAAGCTGGATGTCTCAGTCTGAATAAGAACTGCGCATCTAGAGCGCGAAAATAGGCCCCTCCCACCATGCACTCGATGTCAGAGGGCCTTAAGAAAATACTCCTAGGAGTATCTGACTAGCCATGTGGAAACTAGGCCCAAAAAAACTATTTATCACCCTTTAGGGAAAAAACGTTCTTTCTATATAACATGTAAATGTTTAGTCACTAAGAAATATGAGTATTAACATGAATTTTACCCTTTTTTGTAAGCATGATCCCAGTCTTTGTTAAATCACTGCATCAGGCTTACCTCAATTATACAAGGCTCTGTCAGCATTTTCTAGATCTTATCATCTCTCTAGAAATAAATATACTGAACATACCTCAAAGCAGGTAATCTTCAAACCGTTCCCCCAACTGAAGTCTTTCCCATACTCTTCAGTTATGCGTGAGAACAGTAATGGACCTTAGTTACAAACCGCTACGATCATTAACCTCCAGGCAGATTCTTCTTCTAATTTCTGCCTGGGAGTAAAACAGTACGACGCCGGTACCGTTTAAAAATAACAAACTCTTGATTGAAGTTAAAAACTACACTAAGTCACCACATATCTCTTATACTTCCTATCTTGTCAAGAGTTGCAAGAGAATGACTGGGGGTGGCAGTTAGGGGAGGAGCTATATAGACAGCTCTGCTGTGGGTGTCCTCTTGCAACTTCCTGTTGGGAAGGAGAATATCCCACAAGTAATAGATGAACCCGTGGACTGGATACACCTTACAAGAGAAATATTTCTTTAAAATGTGTAATAAATGCCATAATTTCCTTACATTAATAAGTTATATGTTTATATGTACTGTATTATATCACATTATTTATTCTGATCAATTTTACATAAAACACAGTATGCCCTCAACACCATACCATATCAAAACAACTATACTGCTAATTATTCCAAAATGAATAGCATTTATACATCTGTTATATTTTCAGAGCTGTGTTTAAACTTCCACAAACATCTAGTATATAATCATATGATATGATTCAGATATCCCATGCAGGCAATCTTGCATGGTATCCTCTAGCCCCATCTGAAAAATAGAAAAATCATGTTATATGTAATTAAACAATGGGATTATCACAATTTCCAATCAATTTATTACAGGTTTGCATCTATTTTTCATATATATATTCAACACAGCAATTATCCCTTTTATATAATATGTCCCTGAATATATGTATATATATATATATATATATATATATATATATATATATACACACACAAATGTATTAATTTCTATGCTGTCTTTTAACAATGGGTTTATTTCAATTGCCATTTAATCTATTACACAATTTTAATCCATCTCCCACATATATATTCATTTCTATGCAGTGCTCAAAACCATACAAAATCCAGCAGATCACACAGGGAATTGCAAATGCCAATTTGTCTGTTTCTTGTACATGGAGACTTCATAAACCGCATAGATCATTTTACGAGTAGTTGTAAAAGTCACAATACAACATATTTTCTGTTTAGCTAGCAATACAGACGTGTATTTGAAGTTTAGGGGCAATTAACAAGCCTGTGCTAATTACCATCTCCCTCTGATTTTGACGAGCGTTTCCACTGCTGATTACAGACTCAGCGTCTCTCTCACCACAGCATGGGGTAAAGAGTGCTCTGAATTTTTGCACTTCCAACTAAAGAGCAAATGCTTTAGTGTCAAAGTCTCTGGAGACATCCTGTCTGCAATTGAGTCCTGAAATGTGTATTCAACTCATGGGGCCCTGAATCAATCCTGAAATCAGAATTGCAGCCCTTACTTTAGTAATATCTGACAACAACATACATAAACACATTCCCTTGTACTATTTACATATATATATATATATATATATATATATATATATATATATATATATAATATGTCATTTACCTGTACCCTGACATAATTCCCTCTTTCATATTCAAATATATGTAGGACATATGTATTTGAATTGGATCAAAGTCAGTGGTACTCGGTGAGGATGTTGACTGTATACATCATAGACGGTCTCTCATGCAGAGAGTCCATCATTTTTGAGCCTTCATGTTTATCAGCGAGGCATCTTTAAACTACAGTATGTCTTTAGTGCATTTGGGGATATGACACTTCATTCTCCCTCTATGACTTTGTAGTTGGGACCTAGGATGACATGCCCGCAATTGATTGATATGGACCCATTTATCTATGAAACTTTCATTTTTGGGGATCCGTATTTTATAGGCCACTGGAGATATTTTGTCAGTAATGACAAAAGGACCTTTCCATGATGGAAGACATTTCTTCTCCCTAACCTGATCTCTTCCAAAGTTATAAAGATAAACTTTATCATTTATTTCATATTCCTTTTTGGACGTTTTGAGATCATAATAGGTTTTAGTGGCAGTTGCGGCTCTTTCTAAATTCCTTTGAGCAAATGCAAAGGCATATTGCAGATGCTTTCTTAGGTTCTCCACATATTGATGTGTATTGGCAGCGTTTATCAAGTTTTGGTCTGATGTACGGTACAGCAGATGCTGAGGTAGAACCATTCTTCTACCAGTCATCAGTTCAAAAGGTGACATCTTGGTAGCACTACTTGGAGTTGCTCTTAATGCCATTAGGACTAGAGGTAGTTTTATATCCCAGTCTTTACCCGTTTCACTCATAAACTTTTTGAGGATTTTAACAATGGACTGGTTGTAATGCTCTACACCACCACTTGAGGCAGCTCTATAAGCAATATGGAGCTTTCTTTTAACCCCTAGTATTTTCCACATTTTTGTCATCACTTTGCTAGTGAAGTGGGTTCCCCGATCTGACTCGATTCTTTGGGGCAAACCAAATCTGGAAAACACATGGTTGATGAGCAATGCTGTGCATGTTTCAGCACTATTGATAGGTACACTGATGCACTCTACTCATTTAGTGAACAGGCATGTCACGGTTAACATGTATTTGTTACCTCTTGATGACCTTGTTACTGGACCAATAAAATCAATTTGTATATCTGACCATGGCATTACCATCCCCCTTTTCTGCAATGGCGCTCTATGCGTTGGCGCAGTGGGTTTGAACTGTGGACAGATTAAACATCATTGACAGTAGGTTTGAACATCTTTCAACATGTGTGGCCAAAAAGCATAGTCACGTAATATTTCATATGTGAGTTTGGCACCACGATGACCAGATGTGGGTGCATCATTGGCATGTTGAAGCATTAGACCTCTGAACTTGGTGGGTACTAACCATTGCTGAATGCCAGTTTTGAAGGTTCTAATTAACAAACCATCCTGTAACTTGAATTGTTATCTGGATTTCATTAAGATTCTAAGATCATACAATCATCTTTTGAGATGGGGTTGCTTTCAGGATCTTCTATGTGTTTGTAGAAGATGCCTACAATGCTGTCTTCTTTTTGACTAGTGATCAGGTCCTCACTAGGAGAATCCTGACTCCATTGTACCAAGTTAGGCTCACCCTGTTGTTTTGCCTGGTTTCTGGTAATGGCTTCTACCTGAATTGCACCCATTAAATGGTCAGTATTAAGGAGTTCTCCAGTTATGGCTCCTTGTTTGGCTAATGAATCTGCAAGATCATTACCTTCTTTATCTGGGCCTAGAACCCTGGAATGACCCTTGGTCTTTTTCCAGTCTATGGTTAAATCATTGGATACCACCAGATTATCAATCTCAGAGAACAACTTGCCATGCTTGACTGGCTTGTTATTGCTTTTCTGCATGCCATTTCTTTTCCAAGCTGGCAGGTATTCAACAAAACTGTCATGCACATAATTTGAGTCAGTTATGATCACAAATTCATGAATACCATGTTCAATAGCCATTTCAATGGTTTTTAGAACGGCAGTTAGTTCTGCAACTTGACTGGATCTTGGTCCAATGTTGAAACCTATAGATATATTTGGAAATCCATTTGCCCAAGTTATACCAATGCCAGCGACTAATCTGCGCTCATTATCAATAGTGGCATGGTAAGAACAACCATCAACATATACCCAAGGTAATGTTTGGCAATTATCCTCATTGTACATTTTATATGGGGAAAGCAATTGTTCCTCCAGGAAATCATCTTCTGATAATTCTTCCCCAGGATCTTTAGCAGTACAGTCGTGGAGCTCAGCAAGCCCCTGTGTGACTGTATTCCTTTTATTCTGCTTGTAGCGAATTTCTAAAGGCCAGCCTTGTAAGGAAAAGTCCACGCTGTTATGCGGCTATTTGACAAATTCCCATCTCTTATTCTCTCACTTTGCAAATATAGCAAAGGCTGGTGGGCCATTTCTACAATAATTTTCTCACCCTGTATATAGCTGCAGAAATTTTGTAGAGCCCATACAGTAGATAAGACCCAGGAAGGATCTCAATTCTTTTAAGTTAGTTGGGTTTTTAGAATTTACTATAGCGTCCACCTTTTTCTTCTGAGGATTTAATCCTTCATAAGTGTCCCAAGAAGTTTACACGAGTGCGGCACCATTGAGCTTTTTGTAGGGATAATTTGACACCTGCCCTTTTAAATTGGCTGAGGACGTGTTTAAGCTCTGCGATGTGTTTTTCAAAGTCTGTGCTTTTGATTAAAACATCATCAACATAAGATAAGGTCCCCCTTTCCAGTGCATCAAGCATAGCCTTATGCATGAATACAGCAAATTCATGTCCCGAATTTATGTATCCAAAAGGAAGTCTCTGAAATGCATACTGGACCTTTTGGAAGGAGAATGCCAGCTTATACTGGTCCTCCTCATGTACCTTTATGGTCCAATATCCCTGTGCACAATCAATGGCAGTGAATATTTTTGATCCCTGCATTTGCGCTAGGCACTGGTCAATGTATGGTACAGGCCAGCCCGACATGTACACTCGTTTGTTTAGCTGTCTTAAATCAGCACACAAACGCCATTGTCCATTGGGCTTAAGAACACGTAGAATAGGATTGTTGTAAGAGCTGTGCACCTGTCTGATAATTCCTCTTTCTTCCAAGTTCCTTATGATTTCTGCAAGAGAATCATATGAGGCTAAAGGAAGTCTGTATTGTTTAACAAACACAGGTGGTGCATCGGGATCTGTTTGTATTCTTGCAATGTGCAAGTCTGTAGTACCACAGTCATAAGAATCCTTAGCAAAAATATCCTTGTACTCCATCAGGAGTTCTCGCAGCAGTTGGCGTTCATCATTGCTGGAACAGCCATTAGCTAAGGATATTTGCTCTTTGACTATTTGCTGAAATCCTGGAAATATTTCAGGCTGTCCTATTTCATAGGCTTCTTCCAGTCTAGAGGTGAGATCCCCTTGATTATAATTTACATTGCCCCCTGACTCTGGGTATTGGGGTAATCGAATAATATCACAATTGCGAAGAAATAAGCAATCATAGACCGAGCTAAATCAACACTGTGTATTTATTGTCACATCGAAGAAAACAAAGGTTCCACCACTCCACACACAACAGCTACATCCAACGCGTTTCCTGCTGCTAAACAGCACTTCATCAGGGATACTCACAGCTGTCTGATTGCACCTTTTATTCGGCTCACCACTCATTCCCAAAATTTAAAGGTATACTACCGCTTATACATTTAGCGGCATATTGGGGTAATCGTACTGTTTGATCAGCTGATCAAATACTAGAGAGGCTTCTTCAATTTTACAGATGCCTTCCTCTGAGCTGAAGGGATAAATAAACTGAATATTAAATAGACCCTCTGGCATAGATGCAAAGGATTGTTCTAATAATTGTTTTTCAGTTAAGTATCCTTCAGGTATTAGCCCAATTACATTATTCTGGAATCCAAAAGTGTAATAACTTGATTCCAGTACATATCCTATAGTAGTTCCCTTGGATAATATTATATCCTGTGGGGTCATGTTATGCACAATAACATGTATTGGAATAGTTCCAATATTCACCAAAGGAGTGTGGGCCATAGTAACACCCAGATTTTGTATTCTATGGGAGAGGCAAATTAGTGTTTCAGAAGTTTTTAATTTCTGACCTCTATTAACCTGTAAGGGTAAAAGAAATTTATCAGCCCCGGCAGGAATTATAACATCGCTAGACACCTGCATATTCACAGCATATGGCAATTGCTGGTTTGATTTCAGGTCTGCACTTTCATCCTGAAATACTTCAGGGTCCCCCTTTAACCTGCTCCAGAGGCAAGAGTTAATCAAATCTATTTGTATGGCATATCTATGTAAGATATCATTGCCAATGTATATTTGATTATGGGGAGTATTTAAAACTAAAAACAGGTGCTTCACTGACTTATTACCTATAGATATAGATAATAAGCACTTAGCTGTGATGTTATACCTTTCAAACCTGTTATCCAGGTTGTGGACACAGTGGTCTTTGTATAGGGATGAATAGATCCTCTTTAACTCTCTCAATCCCTGTGAGGTATTGAGCGTGGCCTCCCCCCTTAGGGATTTTCTGATCCCCCTTGTGGAGAGATATGGTTAATACATCGCCATCTAAGGAAATATTCACAATCTTTCCAGGCGAAATTTTAAAAGTATTACCATCAGAGCCACTTAAAGGAGTCTGATCATCTATTTGTAAAATAGTGATTTCAGGTATAGAGTTATTCCTGAAATGAATCTCCACAGCATCTGGTTTCTCTCCACCACGTGGCAGCTATGTCGGGTGCGTGATATATCGGATTGCTCATAATTTATTGGCCCTTTTACTTGTGACCAAATTACATTATGCAGTGAATTATGGTGCTTAGTCGCTTCAGGAGATCACTACCAATAATTAAACGGTCAGTTGGCAGATCCACTATAATGACAGGGTGTCTTATGACCCTGTTCCCCAGTTTAAATTTTAGCCAGGCCATACCGTAGACTTTAAGAGAGTCACCCCCAACTCCTATTAGAGAACCATCAAATTATTTTATTTTAGGTTTGTGGGGTGTTAGCTCAGTTAGCTGTGTGTAGTACCTATGGGATAAAATAGCTGCCTGAGACCCAGTATCAATTAATCCCATGTTAGGGTTGGAGACTGAATCTTGCAGCTCAGCTAATACATAATATCTCCCTGCATTTTCTACCATTTCACACATAAAATTTGCATTATTGTACATCTGTGGGCTTCGCCACGTGTTACCTGAATCCGCCATGTTTTCCCGTGCAGAAGGAATTTCATACCTACTAGTCTCCTTTATGACAGGGTTGGCTAGATTATTGTGTACAACATCTGTGGAAATAAGGTTAAGAGAGTGCTGCAAAGGAAGAGATTTGTTATTTTTTTCCGGATGAGGTTGCTTGTCATCACAGCTAAATTGTCCGTTTCCGGTCTGTGGGGAGAGAACATGATTAGTACCATTGATATTTATTATTACATTTTGTATATTTAGAAGATAAAGGATAGAGGGTGCCACATGGTGCAGATCAAATGTGATAAGAGCAAAACAGCAATAGAACAGATGAATCCTACTCACAAGTTGTTGCGCACATCAAAGTGCAGTAATCGCAGTCCAGAACCACACGTCGTCCGGTAGACCACAATAGGTAGGTTGGTTTCACTGGTGGAGGTCCTCGTCTCGCCAGGGAGAGTCCAGGGATACCCAAGATAGTGAAAATGGTATGGATCAGCAGGCCAAAGATCCAACCGGCAGTCTATGAAGGCGAAACTGGAATGTCGTCAAAACAGCTCATGAGGCCAGTTGACCAGCTGATGGGTCCAATATTCACAGGTCCTTGAAAAGGGTATTGATTGCTGAAGGGAACTTGATGTGCATTTTGCACATTAACAACAACTTGTGACTGGGGCTGCGTTACCATGCAAGGCTTTATGGTCACACAGCCTGATGGTATTTTGTATATTTCTCCCCTCCCTCTCAGGTGATTCTGCAGTATTTATGACTGTGCCTGTGTTCCACTGCTGACTACTGGCTGTACCCCTAAAAAAGTATTGTTCGGTTGCTGAGCCGTAGAAGGTTGACTCATATTAGCGAATTTTTCGCTCAACCGATTTAACTGGGTAAAAAGCATATCTACCTGATTGTACAAGTTACCTCTACCCCTGGGCCTATCTCTTGATGCCCCATAATAATGATTCCTGGACCGTTGGGATCCCTCAGAATCAGGGCCGCTATTTCTAGTTTGGCGTGGTTGCCCCTGGGGTTCAGCTTGTTCAGTATTAGTACTTTGGGGAGCATCATATACTTGGGGTGTCTGGTTACCCTGAGAATATCTTCACCATCTATTGTATCTACTTTTGCGTGGGTACCAATTATTTGGTGAGTATTCTTTTTGTGAGTAATTATTCACCTGATTATGTCCCCCACTTTAGTTATAGTCTCTCTGCGCCTCAGCCCGTGTAGGGGAAGGGGCAGAGTTAAACCTCTGTGAAGATGGCCTGTTTTGACTGGCCACCTCCACGTAGGTTTTCTTTTTAGACTCCAAATTGAGGGGGCTAGGTGACACCCTAGTTTCTGCTACAATTTTGGGTTTTTATTCCTTTTTAATCCCCTGCTCACTGGACTGCTGAATGGAGTATAACTTTGTACTCTCTTTGATCAGCCACTCCAATGAGCAGTCCTCATCAAAATCTCTAGCTAAATTAATTTTGATGGGGGTAGGCAGTGCTTCAAAAAATAAATTTACAAATTCTGAGCAATCAAATCTGGGATTATCTTCAGCCATACTGTACGCATTTTTCAATTCAGAAAGGAACTCGATGGGACTTTGATTCGCACTACATTTTTAACCATATACCGCTATTTTCGCGGCAGTTTTAGTGCGATGTTGCCCAAATTCTTTTCTGTATTGTCGTTTTATTTCACACCAGGAATGAATATTCATATCCTTTAGTGAAGTAAAGAATTTGTGATGTTTTACTGTCAAATACCCAGGGCAGAAATTCAATTTTTAATTTCTCACTTGTAACATTCATTAGAGCTAATGCATTTTCAAAAGCCTCTAAGTGATCAATTACAGATTTTGTTCCCTTATTGGAGAATATAGGTACTGCACCCTGTATGAAAGTAACTATTTTATGGGAATCATATACCTTATTAGACTTATTTTGGGATTCTCTATTAGAGTTTCCCTCACCCGCACCAGCTGAGTTACAGCAGTTCTCTGGATTTACATCATGAGGTGATTGTCTATTTAGGAAATCTATTTGGGGTCATTTGTCTATACTCTTCCATATATTTTTGTACCTCGTCCCTGATGTATTCTCTAAGGGAGTTAGCATTATCTGCATTATTCTCACTGTTAATATAGGGGTTTTCATTATGGCGATATGACCTTTTTAAATCCCTTAATTCTCTCTGGCGTTGCGCAAGCTGTTTATTTAAATCGTGTATCTGTGCGAGTAAGTCTATGTTATGCTTATCTAAAGCGGTTAGGTTTTGGGCAAATTCATCCATTTTATTTTTGGCTATTTTTACATCCTCTTCGCATCTGCGTGAGGAACGAATACTATTTTCTAGCTCCTGTATTTGCAATTGTTTGTCTATGACACAAAGCGGCATTTCGTCAATAATGCATATCACAAGGTGCCAAGATTTTAGTATTAGTTTGTCTCACTTTTTGAGAGCCTTGCATTGATTAATCATTAATAACTCTTGGAAAAATTCATTTTTTTCATTCCACATATTATTATTAACGGTAATATTTTTAGCCCTAATTTCAAGCATATCCATAAAATCATTTAATTCACCCACAATATCAAACTTCTCTTTATTGTGGTTTATAATGTCTTTTTTAAGGACCCCTTTAGTAAGGAGTATTGTGATGGGACCATTTTCAACGCTATGTACAGAATTAAATGAGTCACTTCTGGCTACAGACATTATTATATTGGTTTAGTATTTAGTTAAATTAAATCGCTAATACAATTTTTACCAATAAAAAGAAAGATTTTTTTTTGATATTTTAAAAAAATAAATTAATATTAATTTTGAAATATGAAAAAAAAATTTTTTATGAATTTTGAAATATGAAAAAATTAATATTTTTATGAATTTTGAAACATGAAAAATTAATATTTGTGATGAATTTTGAAATATGAAAAATTTATATTTTTGATTCATTTTGAAATATGAAAAATTTATATTTTCATTAATTTTTCAAAAATGAATCTTTAACAATATTTCAAAATATCAATATCAATCTCAAATATGAACATCAATATTTATTGATATAGAAAAACATTTTTATTTTCAAAATATTAATTTCAAAATATGATTTTTTTTCTCTCTTTTATAATAATTTCTATTTACTACAAATATATTATATCAATATGATAAATATTAATAAATCTCATGCAAGTGCATCCATACAATATGTTAGTATATTTATAAAATTCTCAGTAGTGCTCTCCAAATAATATGTCAGCCTATGGCAGGGTTATAATACAATCGAGGTCCGAACACTGCTTTTGGCCGCACGCTGGTATTAAGAGTCAGGCAGGAAAGGGTCTAACGCTCACTTCCCTACCGCGATTGCAGGCTACCGGAGATCTCCTTACGCCAATTGCGTATCCTATCTTTTCTATGGGATCTGCCTAACGCTGGTATTTGGAGTCTTGGGAGAAGTGAGCGGTAGACCCTCTACCGACAAGACTCCAGACACAAAAAAAGTCAGTAGTTAAGAGCTTTATGGGCTAACGCCGGAATATAAAGCTCCTAACTACTGTGCTCTAAAGTACACTAACACCCATAAACTACCTATGTACCCCTAAACCGAGGCCCCCCACATCGCTGCCACTCTAATAAATTTTTTTAACCCCTAATCTGCCGACCGGACATCGCCGCCACCTACGTTATACTTATGAACCCCTAACATTGCCAACCCCTATATTATATTTATTAACCCCTAATCTTCCCCCCCAATGTCACCGCTACCTAACTACACTTATTAACCCCTAATCTGCCGACCGGACCTCGCCGCCACTATAATAAATGTATTAACCCCTAAACTGCCGCACTCCTGCCTCGCAAACACTAGAATAAATTTGAATAACCCCTAATCTGCCATCCCTAACATCGCCGCCACCTACCTACAATTATTAACCCCTAATCTCCCGCCCGCACCATCGCCACTACTATAATAAAGTTATTAACCCCTAAACATAACTCTAACCCTAACACCCCCCTAACATAAAACACAATTTATGCTTACTTGATAAATTTATTTATCTTGTGGTATATCCAGTCCACGGATCATCCATTACTTGTGGGATATTCTCATTCCCAACAGAAAGTTGCAAGAGGACACCCACAGCAGAGCTGTTATATAGCTCCTCCCCTAACTGCCATATCCAGTCATTCGACCTAAAACAAGCTGAGAAAGGAGAAACCATAGGGTGCAGTGGTGACTGTTGTTTAAATTTAAAAATTACCTGCCTTACAATGACAGGGCGGCCCGTGGACTGGATACACCACAAGAGTAATACATTTATCAGGTAAGCATAAATTGTGTTTTCTCTTGTAAGGTGTATCCAGTCCACGGATCATCCATTACTTGTGGGATACCAATACCAAAGCTAAAGTACACAGATGAAGGGAGGGACAAGGCAGGTAAAACCTTTCTCCCAAAAATAGCCCCCGAAGAAGCAAAAGTATCAAATTTGTAGAATTTTGAAAAAGTATGAAGCGAAGACCAAGTCACCGCCTTGCAAATCTGTTCAACAGAAGCCTCATTTTTAAAGGCCCAAGTGGAAGCCACAGCTCTAGTAGAATGAGCTGTAATCCTTTCAGGAGGCTGCTGTCCAGCAGTCTCATAGGCTAAGCGGATTATGCTTCTTAGCCAAAAAGAAAGAGAGGTTGCCGAAGCCTTTTGACCTCTCCTCTGTCCAGAGTAGACAACACGCAAAGCAGATGTTTGACGAAAATCTTTAGTAGCTTGTAAGTAAAACTTTAAAGCACGAACCATGTCCAGATTGTGTAATAGACGTTCCTTCTTTGAAGAAGGATTAGGACACAAGGATGGAACAATAATCAATTGATTGATATTCTTGTTAGATACCACCTTAGGTAAAAACCCAGGTTTGGTACGCAGGACTACCATATCCGTATGGAAAATCAGATAAGGAGAATCACATTGTAAGTACAAAAAAGAGAGAGAAGTTTGACAGTACCCAGCACTCACAAAACACTTTATAGTAACAGTATGCATTGAAAACCGGATTGTGTCAAGAACTGGTTATTAAAACGTAACTTTTACTAATGATAGAATAAAAAGGGTGGTAAATAGTACCAAATGTATAACATAAATATGTGAGACATACATTTAAAACTTAGATTAAGAAACAGATCAGGACTGTGTGTGTGAGACTTCAAAAACAGAATTACTTCCCTGGGTAATAGTTCAAATACACCGTAACCCTCAGGGCTCAGAGAATACACGGATTGCTCTAAAGCTAATCTAAAAAGGGGATTGACCCCAACAACATTACCTAATCTGAGCAATACTGGTATCTAGAGCAGGAGAGGAAACGGTTTATAAATGACTGATTAAGGAAGGCAATTGCCACATCAATATGAGCTTAGAAAGGTCCCAGGTAAACACAAATTAGCAAGTCTCATGCACACAGACAATGCCTTTTCATCTGGGGGAGTTCCCACTCCCCCGGATGAAAAGTCCGCCTCCCAGTTCTCTACACCTGGGATATGGATAGCTGATAGGTGGCAAGAGTGAATCTCTGCCCAGCGAATTATTTTTGAAACTTCTAACATCACTAGGGAACTTCTTGTTCCCCCTTGATGGTTGATGTAAGCCACAGTCGTGATGTTGTCCGACTGAAATCTGATGTACCTCAGAGTTGCTAACTGAGGCCAAGCCTGAAGAGCATTGAATATCGCTCTCAGTTCCAGAATATTTATTGGAAGGAGTGTCTCCTCCTGAGTCCATGATCCCTGAGCCTTCAGGGAGTTCCAGACTGCACCTCAACCTAGAAGGCTGGCATCTGTTGTACAATTGTCCAATCTGGCCTGCGAAAGGTCATACCTTTGGACAGATGGACCCGAGATACCCACCAGAGAAGAGAATCCCTGGTCTCTTGATCCAGATTTAGTAGAGGGGACAAATCTGTGTAATCCCCGTTCCACTGACTGAGCATGCATAGTTGCAGCGGAATGAGATGTAAGCGATCAAACGGCACTATGTCCATTGTCGCTACCATTAAGCCGATTACTTCCATACACTGAGCCACCGAAGGGCGCGGAATGGAATGAAGAACACAGCAGGAATTTAGAAGCTTTGATAACCTGGACTCTGTCAGGTAAATTTTCATTTCTACAGAATCTATCAGAGTCCCTAGGAAGGAAACTCTTGTGAGTGGGGATAGAGAACTCTTTTCCTCGTTCACTTTCCACCCATGCGACCTCAGAAATGCCAGTACTACGTCCATATGAGACTTGGCAATTTGGAAGTTTGACGCCTGTATCAGGATGTCGTCTAAATAAGGGGCCACTGCTATGCCCCATGGCCTTAGGACCGCCAGAAGCGACCCTAGAACCTTCGTAAAGATTCTTGGGGCTGTAGCTAATCCAAAGGGAAGAGCTACAAACTGGTAATGCCTCTCTAGAAAGGCAAACCTGAGAAACTGATGATAATCTTTGTGTATCGAAATGTGAAGATAAGCATCCTTTAAATCCACTGTAGTCATATATTGACCCTCCTGGATCATAGGTAGGATGGTACGAATAGTTTCCATCTTGAATGATGGAACTCTGAAGAATTTGTTTAAGATCTTTAGATCCAAAATTGGTCTGAAGGTTCCCTCTTTTTTGGGAACCACAAACAGATTTGAGTAAAAACCCTGTCCCTGTTCCTCCTTTGGAACTGGATGGATCACTCCCATAACTAGGAGGTCTCGTACACAGTGTAAGAATGCCTCTCTCTCTATCTGGTTTGCAGATAATTGTGAAAGGTGAAATCTCCCTTTTGGGGGGGAAGCTTTGAAGTCCAGAAGATATCCCTGGGATATAATTTCCAACGCCCAGGGATCCTGGACATCTCTTGCCCACGCCTGGGCAAAGAGTGAAAGTCTGCCCCCTACTAGATCCATTACCGGATAGGGGGCCGTTCCTTCATGCTGTCTTAGAGGCAGCAGCAGGCTTTTTAACCTGCTTACCTTTGTTCCAGGTCTGGTTTGGTCTCCAGACCGTCTTGGACTGAGCAAAAGTTCCCTCTTGTTTTGCATTAGAGGAAGTTGATGCCGCACCTGCCTTGAAGTTTCGAAAGGCATGAAAATTAGACTGTTTGGCCCTTGATTTGGACCTGTCCTGAGGAAGGGCATGACCTTTTCCTCCAGTGATAACAGCAATAACCTCCTTCAAACCAGGCCCGAATAGGGTCTGCCCCTTGAAGGGAATGTTAAGCAGCTTAGATTTTGAAGTCACGTCAGCTGACCATGATTTAAGCCATAGCGCCCTGCGCGCCTGTATAGCAAAACCAGAAATCTTAGCCGTTAGTTTATTCAAATGAACAATGGCATCAGAAACAAAAGAATTGGCTAGCTTAAGTGCTCTAAGCTTGCCAAGTATGTCATCCAATGGAGTCGCTACCTGTAAAGCCTCTTCCAGAGACTCAAACCGCGGCAGCAGCAGTGACAGGAGCAATGCATGCAAGGGGCTGTAGGATAAAACCTTGTTGAATAAACATTTTCTTAAGGTAACCTTCTAATTTCTTATCCATTGGATCTAAAAAAGTACAACTGTCCTCGACAGGGATAGTAGTACGCTTTGCTAGAGTAGAAACTGCTCCCTCCACCTTTGGGACTGTCTGCCATAAGTCCCGTTTGGTGGTGTCTATTGGAAACATTTTTCTAAAAATAGGAGGGGGAGAGAACGGCACACCTGGTCTATCCCATTCCTTATTAATAATTTCTGTAAACCTTTTAGGTATTGGAAAAACATCAGTACACACTGGCACTGCATAGTATTTATCCAGTCTACACAATTTCTCTGGCACTGCAATTGTATCACAGTCATTCAGAGCAGCCAAAACCTCCCTGAGCAACACGCGGAGGTGTTCAAGCTTAAATTTAAATGTAGAAATATCAGAATCAGGTATCTTTCCTGAGTCAGAAACATCACCCACAGACTGAAGCTCTCCTTCCTCAGCTTCTGCATATTGTGAGGCAGTATAAGACATGGTTCTTAAAGCGTCAGTATGCTGTGCATTTCGTCTAACCCTAGAGCTATCTCGCTTACCTCTAAATTCAGGTAGTCTGGCTAATACCGCTGACAGTGTATTATCCATGACTGCCGCCATGTCTTGTAAAGTAATGGCTATGGGCGCCCTAGATATACTTGGCGCCATTTGAGCGTGAGTCCCTTGAGCGGGAGTCAAAGGATCTGACACGTGGGGAGAGTTAGTCGGCATAACTTCCCCCTCGTCAGATTCCTCTGGTGATAAATTTTTTAAAGACAGAATATGATCTTTATTGCTTAAAGTGAAATCAGTACATTTGGTACACATTCTAAGAGGGGGTTCCACCATGGCTTTTAAACATAATGAATAAGGAGTTTCCTCTATGTCAGACATGTTTGTGCAGACTAGCAATGAGACTAGCAAGCTTGGAAAACACTTTAAATCAAGTTAACAAGCAAATATAAAAAACGGTACTGTGCCTTTAAGAGAAACAAATTTTGTCAAAATTTGAAAAACATTGAAAAAAGGCAGTAAATCAAACGAAATTTTTATAGTGTATGTAATAAGCTAACAGAGCATTGCACCCACTTGCAAATTGATGATTAACCCCTTAGTTCAAAAAACGGATCAAAAAAACGATATAGACGTTTTTTAACAGTCACAACAAACTGCCACAGCTCTGCTGTGGCCCTACCTTCCCCAATAATCGACTTTGGAAAGCCTTTGAGCCCTTTAGAGATGTCCTATAGCATTCAGGGGACTTCTGAGGGAAGCTGGATGTCTCAGTCTGTAATTTTAACTGCGCAAAAAAGCGCTAAAATAGGCCCCTCCCACTCATACTACAACAGTGGAATGCCTCAGGAAACTGTTTCTAGGCAAAATGTAAGCCAGCCATGTGGAAAAAACTAGGCCCCAATAAAGTTTTATCACCAAAGCATATATAAAAACGATTAAACATGCCAGCAAACGTTTTATATTGCAATTTTATAAGGATATTACCCCTGAGAGTAAGCATGATACCAGTCGTTATTAAATCAATGTAATTCTAGGCTTAACTTACATTAATCCAGTATCAGCAGCATTTTCTAGCATTTCCATTTCTAGAAAAAATTGTAACTGCACATACCTCATAGCAGAGTAACCTGCACGCCATTCTCCCGCTGAAGTTACCTCTCTCCTCAGACATATGTGAGAACAGCAATGGATCTTAGTTACAACCTGCTAAGATCATAGAAAACTCAGGCAGATTCTTCTTCTATTTACTGCCTGGGATAAAATAGTACAACTCCGGTACCATTTAAAAATAACAAACTTTTGATTGAAGAAAAAAAAAAACTAACTATATTTCACCACTCTCTCTTACTACCTCCATGCTTGTTGAGAGTTGCAAGAGAATGACTGGATATGGCAGTTAGGGGAGGAGCTATATAACAGCTCTGCTGTGGGTGTCCTCTTGCAACTTCCTGTTGGGAATGAGAATATCCCACAAGTAATGGATGATCCGTGGACTGAATACACCTTACAAGAGAAATATAATTTATATTAAACAAAATAATATTCCTAAAATTAAATAAATTATTCCTATTTAAAACTAAATACTTACCTATAAAATAAACCCTAATATAGCTACAATATAATTAATAATTACATTGTAGCTATTTTAGGATTTATATTTATTTTACAGGCAACTTTGTATTTATTTTAACTAGGTACAAAAGCTACCTAGTTAAAATAAATACAAAATTACATGTAAAATAAATTCTAACCTAAGTTACAATTAAACCTAACACTACACTATCATTAAATTAATTAAATAAATTACCTACAATTAAATACAATTAAATAAACTATTCTATAATACAAAAAAACAAACACTAAATTATAAAAAATAAAAAAGAATTAAAAGCAGTTTAAACTAATTACATCTAAGCCCCCTAATAAAATAAAAATCCCCCCAAAATAAACAATTCCCTACCCTATTCTAAAATACAAAAGTAATCAGCTCTTTTACCAGCCCTTAAAAGGGCTTTTTGTGGGGCATGCCCCAAAGTAATCAGCTCTTGCCTGTAAAATAAAATACAACCCCTCAACATTAAAACCCACCACCCACATACCCCTATTCTAACCCACCCAAACCCCCCTTAAATAAACCTAACACTACCCCCCTGAAGATCTCCCTACCTTGAGTCATCTTCACCCAGCTGGGCCGAAGTCTTCATCCGATGGGGCAGAAGAGGACATCCAGACCGGCAAAAGTCTTCATCCTATCCGGGCAGAAGAGGACATCTGGACCGGCAGACATCTTCATCCAAGCGGCATCTTCTATCTTCATCCATCCGGAGCGGAGCCATCTTCTTCCCAGCCGACGCGGATCCATCCTCTTCAACCGACGCCTACTCGCCGAATGAAGGTTCCTTTAAATGACATCATCCAAGATGGCGTCCCTCAAATTCAAAAATGATTCAATCAGCCAATCAGATTCAAGTTCAATCCGATTGGCTGATCCAATCAGCCAATCAGATTGAGATTGCATTCTATTGGCTCGCCCGGAAACAGCTGCAGCCACAGCTTAGTAAACTGGCCCCAATATCTGTTCAAAAGATAATGGTCCTGTTTTCAGAAGTTTATCTATTAAAATATTACTTTATTTGATAAACAATAAACTGTTTTTTTTTAAGTGTTATGTGTATAATTAGGTTTAATAAACCAAAAACTTAAAGTGTTATAATTTTCAGTTAGCCTCACTATTTAGGCGAAAAGTTTCCTGAAACTAAAGATATTTCTTTAAGCAAGGAACAAAACACTGGTTTTCTCAACAAATATCAAATGAATCATACTGATACTGTCAAGCAACAAATAAAAATATCTCTGCACTGAAATCCTAAATTGCAACACATTGAGAGTTTAGATTTCAGTTATAGATTTTTGGCCAAAAGCACAATAGGTCTGCATGCTACACCACAAGGCTCCTTGGTTTGTTTCTGATCCTTTGAGGGCTATATAACTGAAATTAAGTAAAAAGTTACACATTTTCAACACTGTTTTGCAGTTTCACTGTGATAATGCCATTCTGAGCTCTCTAAAATTAATTCAAGTATAATAATTGCAGATCACTGAATAATGGCACCTGAACATCAGACCCTTATGTCACTGATACTAATAATCAAACTAAATAATAAATCAATTTTAAAGGGACATTAAGCTAAAATAAACCCATATCTCATATAAACAAGTTGTAGTTTCTAAATGGATATTAAAAGTAACAGGAAATGTTTATGCTCAGCGAACCCTGAGGACAGACTGCTCACTGGCTGAAAAGGACCAACTCCTACAGCTATTTCAGTGCACAGGAGCACACCTTTACCACCAAATGGACACAAAAACCTAGTATTACTCAGGAAACATTTGTCTTCCAAAAAAAAAAACTAAATGTATGCTTATCTGATACACGTATTTATTTCTGGATATGGTGAGTCCACGGCTTGAGTAATTACTGTTGGGAATATCACTCCTGGCCAGCAGGAGGAGGCAAAGAGCACCACAGTTAAACTTCTAATTATCACTCCCTTACCCACAACCCCCAGTCATTCGACCGAAGGGAAATGGAGAAAAAGGTGTAGAGGTGCCTGAGGTTATAGTCAAAAGAACAACTGTCTAAAAATAAAGAGTGGGGCTGTGGACTCACCATATCCAGAAAGAAAGAAATTTATCAGGTAAGCATAAATTTTTGTTTTTCATTCCTAAAATATGGTGAGTCCACGGCTTAAGTTATTACTGTTGGGAACCAATACCCAAGCTAGAGGACATGGATAAATGAGGGACAAGACAGGCAGTCCTAAAAAGAAGGCACCACTGCTTGAAGAAGTTTTCTCCCAAAAGAAACCTCAGCCGAGGCAAAAAACACAATTTATGCTTACCTGATAAATGTATTTCTCTTGTGGTGTATCCAGTCCACGGATCATCCATTACTTGTGGGATATTCTCCTTCCCAACAGGAAGTTGCAAGAGGACACCCACAGCAGAGCTGTTATATAGCTCCTCCCCTAACTGCCATATCCAGTCATTCAACCGAAAACACGCAGAGAAAGGAGAAACCATAGGGTGCAGTGGTGACTGTAGTTTAAATGAAAAAATTACCTGCCTTAAAATGACAGGGCGGGCTGTGGACTGGATACACCACAAGAGAAATAAATTTATCAGGTAAGCATAAATTGTGTTTTCTCTTGTAAGGTGTATCCAGTCCACAGATCATCCATTACTTGTGCGATACCAATACCAAAGCTAAAGTACACGGATGAAGGGAGGGACAAGGCAGGTACTTAAATGGAAGGTACCACTGCCTTTAATACCTTTCTCCCAAAAATAGCCTCCGAAGAAGCAAAAGTATCAAATTTGTAGAATTTGGAAAAAGTATGAAGCGAAGACCAAGTCGCCGCCTTGCAAATCTGTTCAACAGAAGCCTCATTTTTAAAGGCCCAAGTAGAAGCCACAGCTCTAGTAGAATGAGCTGTAATCCTTTCAGGAGGCTGCTGTCCAGCAGTCTCATAGGCTAAGCGGATTATGCTTCTTAGCCAAAAAAAAAGAGAGGTTGCCGAAGCCTTTTGACCTCTCCTCTGTCCAGAGTAGACAACAAACAGAGAAGATGTTTGTCGAAAATCTTTAGTAGCTTGTAAGTAAAACTTTAAAGCACGAACCACGTCCAGATTGTGTAATAGACACAAGGATGGAACAACAATCTCTTGATTGATATTCTTGTTAGATACCACCTTAGGTAAAAACCCAGGTTTGGTACGCAGGATTACCTTATCCGTATGGAAGATCAGATAAGGAGAATCACATTGTAAAGCAGATAACTCGGAGACTCTACGAACCGAGGAAATAGCTACCTAAAAAAAAGAACTTTCCAAGATAAAAGTTTAATATCTATGGAATGAGGTTCAAACGGAACTCCTTGAAGAACCTTAAGAACCAACTTTAAGCTCCATGGGGGAGCAACAGGTTTAAACACAGGCTTGATTCTAACCAAAGCCTGACAAAATGCCTGAACGTCTGGAACATCTGCCAGACGCTTGTGCAAAAGAATAGACAGAGCAGAAATCTGTCCTTTTAAGGAACTAGCTGACAATCCTTTTTCCAAACTATATTGAAGAAAGGATAATATTCTGGGAATCCTGACCTTACTCTATGAGTAACCTTTGGATTCACACCAATAAAGATATTTACGCCATATCTTATGGTAAATTTTCCTGGTAACAGGCTTTCGTGCCTGTATTAAGGTATCAATGACTGACTCGGAGAAGCCACGCTTTGATAAAATCAAGCGTTCAATCTCCAGGCAGTTAGTCTCAGAGAAATTAGATTTGGATGGTTGAAAGAACCCTGAAGTAGAAGGTCCTGTCTCAGAGGCAGAGTCCATGGTGGAAAGGATGACATGTCCACCGGATCTGCATACCAGGTCCTGCGTGGCCACACAGGCGCTATCAAAATCACTGATGCTCTCTCCTGCTTGACCTTGGCAATCAGTCGCGGGAGCAGAGGAAACGGTGGAAGCTTGGCATTCTGGCGAGATGCCATGAGATCCAGTTCTGGTTTGCCCCAACGATGAATCAATTGGGCAAACACCTCCGGATGGGGTTCCCACTCTCCCGGATGAAAAGTCTGACGACTTAGAAAATCCGCCTCCTAGTTCTCTACACCTGTCATATGGATAGCTGATAGGTGGCAAGAGTGAATCTCTGCCCAGCGAATTATCTTTGAGACTTCTAACATCACTAGGGAGCTTCTTGTTCCCCCTTGATGGTTGATGTAAGCCACAGTCGTGATGTTGTCCGACTGAAATCTGATGTACCTCAGAGTTGCTAACTGAGGCCAAGCCAGAAGAGCATTGAATATCGCTCTTAGTTCCAGAATATTTATTGGAAGGAGTGTCTCCTCCTGAGTCCATGATCCCTGAGCCTTCAGGGAGTTCCAGACTGCACCCCAACCTAGAAGGCTGGCATCTGTTGTTACAATTGTCCAATCTGGCCTGCGAAAGGTCATACCTTTGGACAGATGGACCCGAGAAAGCCACCAGAGAAGAGAATCCCTGGTCTCTTCCAGATTTAGTAGAGGGGACAAATATGTGTAATCCCCGTTCCACTGACTGAGCATGAGTAGTTGCAGCGGTCTGAGATGTAAGCGTGCAAACGGCACTATGTCCATTGCCGCTACCATTAAGCCGATTACTTCCATGCACTGAGCCACCGAAGGGCGCAGAATGGAATGAAGAACACAGCAGGAATTTAGAAGCTTTGATAACCTGGACTCCGTCAGGTAAATTTTCATTTCTACATAATCTACCAGAGTCCCTAGGAAGGAAACTCTTGTGAGTGGGGATAGAGAACTCTTTTCCTCGTTCACTTTCCACCCATGCGATCTCAAAAATGCCAGTACTATTTCTGTATGAGACTTGGCAATTTGGAAGTTTGATGCCTGTATCAGGATGATGTCTAAATAAGGGGCCACTGATATGCCCCGTGGTCTTAGGACCGCCAGAAGCGACCCCAGAACCTTTGTAAAGATTCTTGGGGCTGTAGCTAATCCAAAAGGAAGGGCTACAAACTGGTAATGCCTGTCTAGAAAGGCAAACCTAAGAAACCGATGATGATCTTTGTGTATCGGAATGTGAAGATAAGCATCCTTTAAATCCACTGTAGTCATATATTGACCCTCCTGGATCATAGGCAGGATGGTACGAATAGTATCCATCTTGAATGATGGAACTCTGAAGAATTTGTTTAAGATCTTTAGATCCAAAATTGGTCTGAAGGTTCCCTCTTTTTTGGGAACCACAAACAGATTTGAATAAAAACCCTGTCCCTGTTCCTCCCTTGGAACTGGATGGATCACTCCCATAACTAGGAGGTCTCGTACACAGTGTAAGAATGCCTCTCTTTTTATCTGGTTTTCAGATAATTGTGAAAGGTGAAATCTCTCTTTTGGGGGGGAAGCTTTGAAGTCCAGAAGATATCCCTGGGATATAATTTCCAGCGCCCAGGGATCCTGGACATCTCTTGCCCACACCTGGGCAAAGAGTGAAAGTCTGCCCCTACTAGATCCGTTACCGGATAGGGGGCAGTTCCTTCATGCTGTCTTAGAGGCAGCAGCAGGCTTTTTGGCCTGCTTACCTTTGTTCCAGGTCTGGTTTGGTCTCCAGACCGTCTTGGACTGAGCAAAAGTTCCCTCTTGTTTTGCATTAGAGGAAGTTGATGCCGCACCTGCCTTGAAGTTTCGAAAGGCACGAAAATTAGACTGTTTGGCCCTTGATTTGGACCTGTCCTGAGGAAGGGCATGACCTTTTCCTCCAGTGATATCAGCAATAATCTCCTTCAAACCAGGCCTGAATAGGGTCTGCCCCTTGAAGGGAATGTTAAGTAGCTTAGATTTTGAAGTCACGTCAGCTGACCATGATTTAAGCCATAGCACACTGCGCGCCTGTATAGCAAAACTAGAATTCTTAGCCGTTAGTTTGGTCAAATGAACAATGGCATCAGAAACAAAAGAATTGGCTAGCTTAAGTGCCCTAAGCTTGCCAAGTATGTCATCCAATGGAGTCGCTACCTGTAAAGCCTCTTCCAGAGACTCAAACCAGAATGCCGCAGCAGCAGTGACAGGAGCAATGCATGCAAGGGGCTGTAGGATAAAACCTTGTTGAATAAACATTTTCTTAAGGTAACCTTCTAATTTCTTATCCATTGGATCTAAAAAAGCACAACTGTCCTCGACAGGGATAGTAGTACGCTTTGCTAGAGTAGAAACTGCTCCCTCCACCTTAGGGACTGTCTGCCATAAGTCCCGTGTGGTGGCATCTATTGGAAACATTTTTCTAAAACTAGGAGGGGAAGAGAATGGCACACATGGTCTATCCCATTCCTTAGTAATAATGTCTGTAAACCTTTTAGGTATTGGAAAAACATCAGTACACACCGGCACTGCATAGTATTTATCCAGTCTACACAATTTATCTGGCACTACAATTTTATCACAGTCATTCAGAGCAGCTAAAACCTCTTTGAGCAGCACGCGGAGGTGTTCAAGCTTAAATTTAAATGTAGAAATATCAGAATCAGGTATCATACCTGAGTCAGAAACATCACCCACAGACTGAAGCTCTCTTTCCTCAGCTTCTGCATATTGTGAGGCAGTATCAGACATGGTTCTTAAAGCGTCAGTATGCTCTGCATTTCGTCTAACCCCAGAGCTATCTCGCTTACCTCTAAATTCAGATAGTCTGGCTAATACCGCTGACAGTGTATTATCCATGATGCCGCCATGTCTTGTAAAGTAATCTCTATGGGCGCCCATGATGTACTTGGCGCCATTTGAGCGTGAGTCCCTTGAGCGGGAGTCAAAGGATCTGACATGTGGAGAGAGTTAGTCGGCATAACTTCCCCCTCGTCAGATTCCTCTGGTGATAAATCTTTTAAAGACAGAATATGATCTTTATTGCTTAAAGTGAAATCAGTACATTTGATACACATTCTAAAAGGGGGTTCCAATATGGCTTTTAAACATAATGAACAAGGAGTTTCCTCTATGTCAGACATGTTTACACAGACTAGTAATGAGACCAGCAAGCTTGGAAAACACTTTAAATCAAGTTAACAAGCAAATATAAAAAATGGTACTGTGCCTTTAAGAGAAACAAATTTTGTCAGAATTTGAAAAACAGTGTGTATAATAAGCTAACAGAGCATTGCACCCACTTGCAAATGGATGATTAACCCCTTAGTTCAAAAAACGGATCAAAAAACGTTTTTTAACAGTCAAAACAAACTGCCACAGCTCTGCTGTGGCCCTACCTTCCCCAATAAACGACTTTGGAAAGCCTTTGAGCCCTTTAGAGATGTCCTATAGCATTCAGGGGACTTCTGAGGGAAGCTGGATGTCTCAGTCTGTAATTTTAACTGCGCAAAAAAGCGCTAAAATAGGCCCCTCCCACTCATACTACAACAGTGGAAAGCCCCAGGAAACTGTTTCTAGGCAAAATTTAAGCCAGCCATGTGGAAAAAACTAGGCCCCAATAAAGTTTTATCACCAAAGCATATATAAAAACGATTAAACATGCCAGCAAACGTTTTATATTGCAATTTTATAAGGGTATTAACACTGATAGTAAGCATGTCGCTATTAAATCACTGTATTCAGGCTTAACTTACATTATTCCGGCATCAGCAGCATTTTCTAGCATTTCAAATTCTAGAAAAAATTGTAACTGCACATACCTCATAGCAGAGTAAACTGCACGCCATTCTCCCGCTGAAGTTACCTCTCTCCTCAGACATATGTGAGAACAGCAATGGATCTTAGTTACAACCTGCTAAGATCATAGAAAACACAGGCAGATTCTTCTTCTATTTACTGCCTGGGATAAAATAGTACAACTCCGGTACTATTTAAAATAACAAACTTTTGATTGAAGATAAAAAACTAACTATTTTTCACCACTCTCTCTTACTACCGCCATGCGTGTTGAGAGTTGCAAGAGAATGACTGGATATGGCAGTTAGGGGAGGAGCTATATAACATCTCTGCTGTGGGTGTCCTCTTGCAACTTCCTGTTGGGAAGGAGAATATCCCACAAGTAATGGATGATCCGTGGACTGGATACACCTTACAAGAGAAATATCACATTTGGAAAATTTGGATAAAGTATATAGAGACGACCAAGTTGCAGCCTTGCAAATTTGTTCCACAGAAGCTTCATTTTTAAAACCCAGGAAGATGAAACAGCTCTTGTGGAATGAGCCTTAATTCTATCAGGAGGCTGCTGTCCAGCAGTCTCATAAGCCAAATGAATTATACTTTGTAACCAAAAAGAAAGAGTAGTAGCAGTAGCTTTCTGACTTTTACGTTTCCCAGAGAAACAGACAAAGAGGGCAGAGGACTGGCAAAAATCCTTAGTCACCTGTAAGTAGAATTTAAGAGCATGTACAACATTCAAATTGTGTAACGACCATTCTTTGGAAGATGAAGGATTAGGACACAGAGAGGGAATATCAATTTCTTGATTGATATTTCTATTAGAAACAACCTTATTAGGAAATGTATAAGTACAAAGAACCGCCTGATCAGCATGAAAAATAAGGTAAGGGGAATCACACTGCAGAGCTGAGAGTTCCGAGACTCTTCAAGCAGAAGAGATAGCAACAAGAAACAAAACCTTCCAAGATAACAACTTAATGTCTATGGAATGCAATGGCTCAAACAGAGCCAGCTGTAAAACTTTAAGAACAAGGTTAAGGCTCCAAAGAGGAGCAGCAGACTTAAAGACAGGCCTGATTTTGACCAAGGCCTGACAAAAATATTGCACATCGGGGGGCGGAGCCAAGCCGTGCAGGTACATGGCCACATTGTAGGAGAGCTCCGTGCTAGCCAACGCTCTCATTTCTATATGCACTGGTAGGAGACAGCTGTAGATATCCCAATCTGCCCTGGGGGACCTCTGGAGGGGTCGCAGTCCTCAATTCAGCCATCCGGACTCTGCTTAGCAGACGAGGCAGACTGTGTGGCCGGAAACTTCACGGGGTGTCGCCATCCCTCTGTCTTGCTCCTCACTAGACATCAGTGGCGGAGGGTCACAGGACAACCAGCAGATACGCGGGCTTTGTCAGCCCTCACACAGAACAAATCACAGGGAGACCCCTGAGGAATCTGCCATCACGGACCTTGGAGCCCAAGTGGCTGGACCCTGCCCGCATCACTAACTAAAAATTAAGGTAAATAACATTCCGGGCTTGTTCACCGGCCTCCCTGGGGTGCTCACGAGAGACAGCTGTCAGGCTGGGGATTACTGTGCTGTTAACAGCTGAGGGGGCAGGAGATTTAAAAGGGGTTATTACGATAACATCAATAAACCAAAAATAAATGGAACACTGTAACGTCTGCTGGGCTTAGGCCTCACTATTACACGCAGCAACTACTAGCTGCTGGCCCGGGTCTTTTTGTGCTACAGGAGTCTGGGGTAGCTATTAACATTGACCAAAGGGAAGCTACTCAGGGAACATCGCCAGGAGGGGTGCACTTCCATCTACAATGGCCTTAGACTCGATTAGTTCTTGCAGTAGTGACTACTCCTGTCTTCTTATTACAATATCTTGTTCACTTTATGTGCAAACAGGAGAAACTTCGCTCACATTTGATAGGTTAAGTCCTTCATAACATCTATAATGACCCCAAAGAAGGGCCAGAAAACAGATAGGCCTGCAAAAACATAGACTCAGACCCCACCTGTCTCCTCATTCTTTCAATCCTCTGCTCTCACAGTTGGCACTGCCCCCACAATGAATGATGGGTCTGCTGCAGCAGGTAACCCAGGTCCTCTACCCAGTCTACAGGACCCTCTGCAAGCCATACAGGCGAAGCTGGTGGCATTACCATCCAAATCAGACCTGGAGTCATTAAAATCTTTTATAAAGGAGGAGATTGGGGATCTGAAAAAGGATCTAAACGAAATGGGTTCCAGGATTGATTACTTAGAAGAGGGTCAGGACGCCTTGAATAACCTGGTCAGCGCAAATACTCAAAAACTCTCCATACACAATTCCAGAGTTCAAACGCTACAGGACAAGATAGAGGACCTCGATAACCGAGGCCGCAGGAACAACTTGGGAATCCGTGGAATACCTGAAAACATCCTCCCGGATCAGCTAAAAAACTACCTTAAAGGGTTATTCCTTCACCTCTTACCTAATTCGACCCCCATGTTAATTGAGGATATCGATAGAGCTCATAGGGCACTACGGCCCCTTCCCAAACCCCCACTGCCCCCTCGTGATGTAGTCATCAGCTACGCTACACAGCAAAAGATGACATATGGCAGGCAGCCAGAGCACATCAATCCATCTCATATCAAGGCCACTCTCTGCAAATACATTGCAAGAACACCGAATAAAATATCGCTGGGGTTTCCCCTTCAGCTTGATAATATCTCACAATGGGTCACAGATTGTTTACAAGGACTTTACGATCTGGATCAACTTTCCAGATCTCTTAATATCTCATTCACCCCACCAGCTGAGAATATCATAGAGGTTCCCCCAACACAGGGGATTTTGGGTCCCCCGACCCCAAGGAAACAAAGACCCCAATGGCATAGGGTGCAACCGAAGAGGAGGAAGACAAGCCCTTCACGTCCAAGAGATGGTGCCCCACCACACTGATGAAGCCGCCCCTCCAGAACTTTGACCTGTTTTAAAAAAAAATAAAAAAACCTGTCTATTTGCTGGGCTTTTTTCAGATCTCAGACACGTTTTATTCATCCCTATGGATAACACACTGACAAATGTTAAGGTTATATCCCATAATGTTAAAGGGTTCAATACTCCTCAGAAAAGAACAATGGCCTTGAGGGATTATATGAAATGTAGGGGGATATCCTGTTTTTACAGGAGACCCACTTTAAAAGGGGGTACAAGCCCAAATCAGCCCTTAAGAAATTTGGAATGGTCTACCTTTCCTCTAATAATATTAAACAAAATGGGGTGGGGGTCTTGGTGAGTAAAAAGTTGCCATTTCGAGATACCTCTGTTCACAAAGATAAAGACGGAAAGTATATAATTATTGTTGGATCCCTATTCCACAAACCCATAACACTTATGAATATATACGCCCCAAATACTGACTCCGCTTTCCTTTTTTACTCAACTCTGTAAAAAAATCCTGGAAGTTTCTAGGGGTAGTCTGATTTTAGGAGGCGATTTCAATCTCGCCTTTGACCCCGGCATGGATTGCTCCACAGGCTCGTCCTCTGTATCTAATAAAACACTTAAACAAATTAAAACAGCCCTATCACAATTGGCAATCCATGACATTTGGCGAATCCAACATCCTACTACGAAAGACTACACATTCTACTCCAATCCACACCACTCATACACTAGAATCAACTACCTCTTCACAGACGTCACCAACCTTTCTCACATCACAAACGCTGATATTTACTCTTTAACCTGGTCTGACCATGCTAAAATTAGCTGCCAATTTTGATGGCCAACCTCCGGCCTCCCCATCAGTAACTGGAAATTTAACGACTCGTTACTCAGAGATCCCCTGAAATACCTCCAGATACAAAAAGCTTTAATAGACTACTTCCAAATAACGACACTCCTGACGTTGACATACACCACATCTGGAATGCACACAAATGCGTAATTAGGGGTGAAATCATTGCACTCAGAGCAGCCAAACTTAAGCAAAGGAACGAATACCTTAACTCCCTCCTAGAGGATCTAGATAAACTACAGGAAATACATAAAAAATATCCCACAAATCCATCATTATCTGAGAGTATATCACATAAACGAAACCAGCTTTGTCTCCTGTTGGGGACTGAAGCTAAGAATAGGGCTCTATTCCTCAATTATGAAGGGGCCAATAAACAGGGGAAAATACTAGCTCGACAGTTAAAGAGCAGAACGAATAGGCACTTCATTATGGGCATACGTGGGTCGGATGGTGGGTGGCGGTCTTCTACCAACGATATAGCAATGGCTTTCGGGGACTACTATGACAAACTATACAATCTGGGGAACACGAATGGTGATCCCAGCCCGGTTGACATAGCTGACTACCTGTCCCAACTAACCCTCCCCAAGTTATCTGAAGAGCAAAACAACTAACTTGATGCCCCATTCTCCGAAGAGGAGCTCCTATAAGTTATCTCCTTGCTCCCTCGGGGAAAGGCCTGGGCCCTGACGGGTTTGGAAACTCCTATTACTCACAATTTAAAGAAATAATAGCCCCGTACCTACTCAGATACTTCTACAGTAAAGACGACAAATGATCCTTCCCCCCGCCCGCTCTACAAGCACACATCTTGGTATTACTTAAGCCCAATAAAACCCCAGACCAAATCTCCAATTATCGCCCAATTTCCCTTATAAATTCGGATATAAAAATCTACGCCAAAATAATGACAAACCGGATTAACCATTTTCTCCCCAGCCTTATTTACAATGATCAGGTCGGTTTTGTCCCGGGTTGTGAAGCAAGAGATAACACCGTCCATAATGTACACCTAATTTGGCATCTCACCAACACAGGCACCCCCTCAGTATTAATCTCAACAGATGCCGAAAAGGCGTTCGACCGGATTAACTGGTCCTTTCTGAGAGCCTCTCTAGAGGCCTTTGGCTTTAGCCATATCACCCTAAATCGCATCTTTGCTCTTTATGCATCCCCTAGCGCCTGCATTCATATAAATGGTACCCTGTCCCCCCCAATTGAGATACGGAACGGAACTCATCAGGGCTGTCCCCTATCGCCTTTGCTCTTTGCGTGCCTAGTCGAGACATTAGCTTCCAAAATTAGGAACAATATAGAGTTAACGGGTATCTCCCTTGGCCAGGATACATATAAACTTTCCTTGTTTGCGGATGATATCCTTTTCACCTTGACTAACCCAGAAAAATCAATCCCCCTGCTCCTGTCCAAACTTTCCACTTTCCAAAGTCTCACAAACTTTCTTATAAACAAGAATAAATCCTAAATTTTAGGCTTTAACCTTCCAGAGCAAACGGTTTTATCAATTAAAATAGTTGCCCTTTAGATGGTGCCAAGGGGCAATGAAATACTTAGGTATATATTTACCCATTTCTTTTGATAAATTATTCCATACAAACTATTTACCAATTAAATCTGCAATTATACGAGACCTGTCCTCCTGGGGCTCAAAGGGGAGACTTTCATGGTTGGGGCGCATAAACACCTTGAAGATGAATGTCTTCCCAAGACTCCTCTACATGATGGAAGCTATGCCAATCCCTCTCCCTCCTAAATACCTTCCTCAAATGCAGAGCTTGTTTGGCTCTTTTGTTTGGCAAAGAAAACCACCTAGAATAAACAAAGTTAAAATGTCCCTTCCGCGGAATCAAGGCGGACTGGGGTTACCAGATTTGGAGGTGTACAGAACCTCTATAATGTTGCAGAGGATATTGGACTGGAGGGTGGGCGGGTCGCAGAGGAGGTGGGTCCAGTTAGAGGAGTATATAAACTCAGACTTTCCGCTGGCCAGCCTTTGCTGGAGACCCGATTTTCACACTATGATCAGACTAATTAACAACCCAATTACGAAAGAAACTGCTACACAGTGGGAATTTGCGTATAAACGCTACCCTTGCCTCTCTTCCAGCCCGGGTCCATTGACCTCCTTACTTCACAACACTGACTTCTCAATAGCCTCCCTCTGCGTTTCAGATCTATCTAGCAACAACATCACTATTCACCACATAACCACCAACGAATCTATGTGTACACAAGCTCAACTGATCGATAAAGGTTAAACTTGGGCCCGAAACTGGTTCTCCTATAGGAGATTATATCACTACATCACCACACATAACCACAAATGCAACATGGTTTGGTCTCCTACCAACTTGGAGAAATTATATTTGTCCAAATCACCGGTAAAACATTCCCTCTCCATTATATATAAAACCTTGCTTCAGCCCCTACCAGGCAATCTCCCATATTCCATAGAGATGTGGGAAAGAGAGTTAGGAACAGTTATTCTTCCGCAAACTGCGGACAATAATTTTCTTTAATACTAAAAAATCCTCCACCTCATCCTCCGTCCTGGAGATTAATTATAAGATACTGCATTGTTGGTACCTGACCCCCAGAAAACTACACTGCCTGTTTCCCAAAACTAGCAATAGATGTTGGAGGTGTGGCCACGTTGGGAGCGGAATGGGACACATGTGGTGGTGTTGCTCAAGAATCAACCATTACTGGTACAATGTAATTAGGGAAGTAGAACGTATACTGCAGATAAATATCCCACCAGATCCTAAGATCTGGTTGTTAAATAAATCTACTCAATTGCCCTCTAAATACTTACTTCCCCTGTTTAGAGTCTTTACCAATAGTGTCAAAATTCTTATAGCTAAGACATGGAAATCTAAGAACATTCCTTCATTGGAAATGTGTAAGGATAAAGTTGCGGAGTTGCTGGAAATGGAGGAATATTCTGCTTATAAAAATGGTAATACTGATTGCTTCCTAATGCTACAATCAATGTGGGACGACTATATTAAAAACACAGTGAAAGCTCCACATAATGTCGATGTTTAATGAGATATGGATCTGGTAGATGTATAGGCTACTGCTACGACCTTATTGCAACCAAATGTAAATTAGGGAATTTTGTAATGAGACGAGACATGTGACGCATTCTCTAACTCTTATAGTAATACCTTGTTTACTTTCTGTTAATCTAATCTTCAGAGTCTGTATCTACGCCTTGTTATGTTACTCCCCTTTTTTTGATGTACGAGGAATGTTATCGGTACTGTGAATATTGTATCACATACTCAGACTCAATAAAAAAGAATTTAAATAAAAATATTGCACATCTGGCACATCCGCCAAACGTTTATGTAGTAAAACTGATAAAGCAGAAATCTGACCCTCCAGGGTATTGACTGACAATCCCTTCTCCAGATCTTCCTGAAGAAAAGATACAATTCTAGGAATTCTAATTCTACTTCAAGAGTAGCTCTTGGATTCACACCAATAAAGAAATTTACGCCATATCTTATGGTAAATCTTTCTAGTAACAGGCTTGCAAGCCTGAATCATGGTCTGAATAACTGACTCAGAAAAACCACACTTAGACAGAATCAAGCGTTCAATCTGCAAGCAGTCAGCTTCAGAGAAACGAGATTTGGATGAAGGAAGTGACCCTGAATCAGGAGGTCCTTCCTCAGAGGTAGTCTACAAGGTGGGGGAGATGAAATCTCCACTAGGTCTGCAAGCCTGATCCTGCAAGGCCACACATTAGAATCACCAACGTCCCCTGCTGTTTGATACGAGCAATGACTCGTGGAAGGAGAGCAAGCGGAGGAAACAGGTATGCCAACCTGAAAAACCCAAGGAATTGCCAGAGCATCTATAAGAACGGCTTGCGGATCTCTTGACCTTGCGTACCTTGGAAGCCTGGCGTTCTGATGGGATGCCATCAGATCTAACTCCGGCACCCCCCATTTGAGGACTAAGCTGGAAAACACCTCCGGATGGAGATCCCACTCCCCAGGATGAAAAGTCTTTCTGCTAAGAAAATCTGCTTCATGGCTATGGAGTTCCTCCCTGGTGATTGATGTAAGCCACAGAGGTTATGTTGTCTGACTGGAACCTGATAAACTGGGCTGAGGACAACTGAGTCCAAGCCAATAGAGCCTAACTCCAAGATGTTGATGAGAAGAGCAGACTCCTCCTGAGTCCAAAGGCCCTGAGATTTTAAAGAGTTCTAGATTGCTCCCCAGCCCAGCAGCCTGGCATCCGTGGTCACGATCACCCAGGAAGGTCTCCGAAAGCA
The DNA here is from genome assembly GCF_027579735.1 of Bombina bombina. Classification (NCBI taxonomy): domain Eukaryota; kingdom Metazoa; phylum Chordata; class Amphibia; order Anura; family Bombinatoridae; genus Bombina; species Bombina bombina. Next base: position 1,303,672,199 of record NC_069499.1, read on the forward strand.
TGTGCCCTGAGACAGATGTTCCTGAATAAATCCACCATGGGAGAGAGTCCCTTGATTACTGATCTAACTTTATTCTCTGAGATAGATCTGCATGGTTGCCATTCCATTGTCTGAGTATGCACAACTGGAGAGCTCTCAAATTAAATCGAGCAAAAGGAATAATGTCCATGGAAGCCACCATCAGACTGATTACCTCCATACATTGAGCCACTGAAGAATAAACAGTAGCCTGAAGAGAGAGGCAAGAGGAAATGTTTTTGTTTTTCCTGCCAGAAAAATCTTCATCAATAGAGAGTCTATTATGGTCCCTAAGAACACTACTCTTGTAGCAGGGGAAAGGGAGCTTTTTTCCAGATTCACATTCCATCCGTGGGAACGAAGAAAAGACAACAATATCTCTGTGTGAGATTTTGCTTGTTGAAAATATGACACCTGGACCAATATGTCATCCAGGTAGGGTGCCACAGATATTACATGAGAACGGATCACTGCCAAAAGAGCCCCCATAACCTTTTAGAAAATTCTGGGAGCCATGGCTAGACCAAATGAAAGGGCCACAAACTGGGAATGTTTGTCCAGAAAGGCAAATCTCAGGAATCTGTGATGGTCCCTGTGACTAGGAACATGAAGATATGCATCCTTTAGGTCTATGGTTGTCATGAACTGACCCTCTTGTACTAAAGAAAGAATGGAGCGTATAGTCTCCATCTTGAAGGATGGAAGTTTGAGAAACTTATTTAGACACTTCAAGTCTAGAATGGGACGGAAAGTTCCCTCTTTTTTGGGAACCACAAATAGTTTGGAGTAGAATCCAATACCCTGTTCCTGAACTGGAACTATCACTCCCAGGGAGGAAAGATGTTGTATACATTTCAAGAACGCCTCTCTCTTTATCTGGTCTACAGATAATCTTGAGAGATGGAATCTGCCTCTGGGAGGAAAAGTCTTGAATACCAATTTGTAACCCTGGCATACTATGTCCACAGTCCAGGGATCTGGGACATCTCGTATCCAGGCTTGAGAGAATTGAGAAAGTCTGCCCCCCACCTGATCTGATCCAGGATCAGGGCCAAACCCTTCATGCTGATTTGGAATCAGATGCATGTTTCTTTGATTGTTTCCCCTTGTTCCAAGACTGATTGGGTTTCCAAGAAGAAGGGGAAGGCTTTCCTTTGAAGTTACGAAAGGAACAAAAATTACTCTGATGTCCTTTAGGCTTATTCATCTTATCTTGAGGTAGAAAAGACCCTTTTCCACCCGTAATATCAGAGATAATTTCTGCCAAACCGGGTCCAAAAAAGGTTTTTCCCTTGTAAGGAATCGCCAGAAGCTTGACTTTAGAGGAAATGTCCGCAGACCAGGATTTCAACCATAACGCCCTGCGGGCTAGGATAGCGAAACTAGAAGTTTTAGCTCCTAGACTAACAACCTGTAAAATGGCATCTGCAATAAAGGAATTGGCCAACCTAAGAGCTTTAATCCTATCTTGAATTTCATCCAAGATAGTCTCTACTTGAAGAGAATCAGACAAGGCGTCGAACCAATAAGATGCCGCACTAGTTACAGTGGCAATACACACCGCAGGTTGCCATTGGAGTCCTTGATGAACATAAATCTTTTTCAAATAAGCCTCCAGCTTCTTGTCCATCGTATCCTTAAAAGAGCAGCTATCCTCAATAGGAATAGTGGTTCTCTTAGCCAGAGCGGAAATGGCCCCTTCAACTTTGGGTACAGTATACCACGGGTCTTTAATGGAGTCTTCGACAAGAAACCTTTCCTTAAAAATAGGAGACAGGGAAAAAGACACCCCTGGTTTCTCCAATTTATGTGAGATAATCTCCCTAGCACGCTCCGGCACAGGAAAAACCTCTGAATTGGAAGGTTCATCAAAGAAACAATTGTTTACTAGATTTCTTAGGAGTGACAACGACAGGGGTATCACAGTAATCTAAAGTAGCTAAAACTCCTTTAACAATAAACAAAGGTGTTCAAGATTAAATCTGAAGGATACCAACTCAGTCTCAGAAGAAGGAATTATACTGTCCAAATCTGAGATTTCACCCTCAGAATGTCCCGATGTATGTTCCTCATCAGACATATGAAAAGGGCAACTTGGGAAGCAGAACTGAGGACAGGCACCTTACTTTCTGAATTTCTAGATTTCCTCTTGCATTTTCCCTGTAATCTGGGAATCGCACCTAATGCCACAGATACCACTGAAGAAACCGGGGCAGCAATTTCTGCTTACTATAAACTCCACTAGGAGTTATAGAGGAACCGCAGGGCACCGCAGGTGATGCCATTGAGGCTTGGGACGTAGCAGGAGAAAGCTGAGGTATTATTTTAACAGCATCATCCTGAGAGACATTAGGCTAAAAAAAATGTACCTTTATTTTGTAAGCTTTTCTTGACAAATAAAGAACAAAATTGCATAGGAGCTACAATTTGTGCATCTATACATAATAAGAAATAATTCATAAGAGCAGGCTCTTGCTCCATATCAGACATTTTCTGAAACAGTAAATAAACTTGTACAGATACGTTTTTAAAGATTTTAATATTCAATTAAAATAAGCCAAGGAAAAAAATACACTTTACATTTTATCCCATATTAGGATTGATCCTCAGCTAAAATTATGTGAGAAAAGTTAAGAAAAAACATTTAATAAACATCAAATAAACTTCTAAAATACTCCTCAGGCAACCCCACACCTCAATTACTGAGGTGCCTTACCACTACCAATTAAGACCGGATCACCCAGAAATGGAGAAAAACAACTTTTTCCTCAGAAACGTTATGAAGTAAAGCCGGTCATGTGACCATAACTGCCGAGCTCAAATTACTGCTGTGACACAGAGAGGCACTACTTCCTGGTACACTCAGTATCAGAAATAACCGTTTTTTCAAACCTGAAAGTTTAAAATGTTGCATCATTTTATTTTAAAGCAATGGGGAAATGAATAAGCTGCTGAAATAGAAAATTCAGCCTTACTTTCAGTTTAAACTTGTATTGTTTTATCAAGTAAATATGTGTCAGAAAATAAAGCCTAATAAAAACATTTTACCCTTTCTTTTTAAAAGATTTTAAATGTTATTCTCACACATGCTACAGTGCCTGCTTCATGCCCCAGTGTAACCCATACAACAGGATTATCTATGTCCCAATAAAAAAGCAGTCGCCTAGATTTGGAGTTTTGTTGGTAAAGACTTGCATTGCTAACGAGACTTTTTTTTTCCAGCGCACCCTTAAGCCAACGCTGGTATTACAAGTTTTCTGAATGGCTGCGTTAGCCTCAGAAAAGTGAGCATTGAGACAAATTTAGCTCCACTTCAACCCTCAATACCAGCGTTGCTTACGGTAGCGGTAAGATGGAAAAACGTGCTCGTGCATGATTTCCCCATAGAATACAATGGGGCTGAGCTGGCTGAAAAGAAACCTAACACCTGCAAAAAAGCAGCGTGCAGCTCCTATCGCAGCCCTATTGTTTCCTATGGGGAAACACTTTCTAAGTCTACACCTAACACCCTAACATGAACCCCGAGTCTAAACACCCCTAACCTTACACTTATTAACCCCTAATCTGCTGCCCCCGCTATCGCTGACACCTACATTATATTATTAACCCCTAATCTGCCGCTCCGGACACTGCTGCCACCTACATTATCCCTATGAACCCCTAATCTGCTGTCCCTAACATCGCCGACACCTTTATTATATTTATTAACCCCTAATATGCCCCCCCAACATCGCCGCGACCTACCTACACTTATTAACCCCTAATCTGCCGACCGGACATCGCCACCACTATAATAAATGTATTAATCCCTAAACCGCCGCACTCCCGCCTCGCAAACACTATAATAAATTGTATTAACCCCTAATCTGCCCTCCCTACCATCTCCGCCACCTACCTACAATTATTAACCCCTAATCTGCCGCCCCCAACGTCGCCGCTACAATAATAAAGTTATTAACCCCTAAACCTAAGTCTAACCCTAACCCTAACACCCCTAACTGAAATATAATTTAAATAGATCTAAATACATTTACTATAATTAAATAAATTATTCCGATTTAAAAATAAATACTTACCTATAAAATAAACCCTAATATAGCTACAAGATATCTAATAGTTACATTGTAGCTATTTTAGGATTTATATTTATTTTACAGGCAACTTTGTATTTATTTTAACTAGGTACTATAGCTATTAAATAGTTAATAACTATTTAATAGCTACCTAGTTAAAATAATTACAAAATTACCTGTAAAATAAATCCTAACCTAAATTACAAATACACCTAACACTACACTATCAATAAATGAATTAAATAAATTACCTACAATTATCTAAACTAAAATACAATTAAATAAACTAAACTATAGTAGAAAAAAAACACTAAATTACAAAAAATAAAAAAAATATTACAATAATTTTAATCTAATTACATCTAATCTAAGCCCCCTAATAAAATAACAAAGCCCCCCAAAATAATAAAATTCCCTACCCTATACTAAATTACAAAGTAATCAGCTCTTTTACCAGCCCTTAAAAGGGCTTTTTGCGGGGCATTGCTCCAAAGTAATCAGCTCTTTTACCTGTAAAAAAAAAATACAAGACCCCCCCAACATTACAACCCACCACCCACACACCCCTACTCTAAAACCCACCCGATCCCCCCTTAAAAAACCTAACACTAACCCCCACTAACCTACCTTGAGCTGCCTTCAGCCAGCCGGGCACCGATGGCACAGAAGAGGACATCCGGACTGGCACAAGTCTTCATCCAATCGGGGCAGAAGAGGTCCTCCATCCAGCAGAAGTCTTCATCCAGGCAGCATCTTCTATTTTCATCCATCCAGCGTGGAGCGGGTCCATCTTCAAGACATCCGACGTGGAGCATCCTCTTCTTTCCATGGCCGACGACTGAATGAAGGTTCCTTTAAATTACGTCATCCAAGATGGCATCCCTCAAATTCCGATTGGCTAATAGGATTCTATCAGCCAATCGGAATTAAGGTAGGAAAAATCCGATTGGTTGATGCTATCAGCCAATCGGATTGAACTTCAATCCGATTGGCTGATTAAATCAAACAATCAGGTTTTTCCTACCTTAATTCAGATTGGCTGATAGAATCCTATCAGCCAATCGGAATTCGAGGGACGCCATCTTGGATGACGTCATTTAAAGGAACCTTCATTCAGTCGTCGGCCGTGGAAAGAAGAGGATGCTCCGCGTCGGATGTCTTGAAGATGGACCAGCTCCACGCCGGATGGATGAAGATAGAGGATTGCGCCTGGATGAAGACTTCTGCCCCGATCGGATGAAGACTTGTGCCGGTCCGGATGTCCTCTTCTGTCCCATCGGTGCCCGGCTGGCTGAAGACGGCTCAAGGTAGGGTGATCTTCAATGGGGTAGTGTTAGGTTTTTTTAAGGGGGCATCGGGTGGGTTTTAGAGTAGGGGTGTGTGGGTGGTGGGTTGTAATGTTGGGGGGGTCCTGGTAAAAGAGCTGATTACTTTTGTAATTTAGTATAGGGTAGGGAATTTTATTATTTTGGGGGGCTTTTTTATTTTATTAGGGGGCTTAGATTAGGTGTAATTAGATTAAAATTCTTGTAATATTTTTTTATTTTTTGTAATTTAGTGTTTGTTTTTGTACTATAGTTTAGTTTATTTAATTGTATTTTAGTTTAGATAATTGTAGGTAATTTATTTAATTAATTTATTGATAGTGTAGTGTTAGGTGTATTTGTAACTTAGGTTAGGATTTATTTTACAGGTAATTTTGTAATTATTTTAACTAGGTAGCTATTAAATAGTTATTAACTATTTAATAGCTATTGTACCTAGTTAAAATAAATACAAAGTTACCTGTAAAATAAATATAAATCCTAAAATAGATACAATGTAACTATTAGTTATATTGTAGCTATATTAGGGTTTATTTTATAGGTAAGTATTTAGTTTTAAATAGTAATAATTTATTTAATTATAGTAAATTTATTTTGTTTTATTTAAATTATATTTAATTTAGGGAGGTGTTAGGATTAAGGTTAGACTTAGGTTTAGGGGTTAATAACTTTATTATAGTAGCGGCGACGTTGGGTGCGGGAGATTAGGGGTTAATAATTGAAGGTAGGTGGCGGCGATGTTAGGGAGGGCAGATTAGGGGTTAATAAAATGTATTATAGTGTTTGCGAGGCGGGAGTGTGGCTGTTTAGAGGTTAATACATTTATTATAGTGGCGGCGATCGACTGTCAGCAGATTAGGGGTTAATAAGTGTAGGTAGGTGGCGGCGACGTTGGGGGGGCAGATTAGGTGTTAATAAATATAATATAGGTGTCGGCAATGTTAGGGACAGCAGATTAGGTGTTCATAGCTATAATCTAGGTGGCGGCGGTGTCCGGTCGGCAGATTAGGGGTTAAATAATTTTATTATAGGGTTTTCGATGTGGGGGGGGCGTCGGTTTAGGGGTTCATAGGTAGTTTATGGGTGTTAGTGTACTTTGTAGCACTGTAGTTAAGAGCTTAATGTTCCGGCGTTAGCCCATAAAACTCTTAACTACTGACTTTTTTATGGGTAGGAGTCTTGGAGGTAGAGGCTGTACCGCTCACTTCTTCCAAGACTCGTAATACCGGCGTTAGGAAAATCCCATTAAAAAGATAGGATACGCAATTGACGTAAGGGGATTTGCGGTAGCCAAAAGTCGCGGAAGAAAAGTGAGCGGTACACCTGTACCTGCCAAACTCGTAATACCAGCGGGCGTTAAAAAGCAGCGTTAGGACCCCTTAACGCTGCTTTTTAAGGCTAATGCAGAACTCTAAATCTAGGTGAGTGTTTTTAATTTGTTAAGTGCATGGTCTCCCCAACTGGAAGAAAAAGCACTTACCTACTCCTCTGTCCGGCATGTAGACAGTTACAAGGTATGAGAGGACAGAGAAGCCAACTCTGGTTTTCTAAACTAGGGCAGCAATTGTTAGGAAAATGCAGTAAGTACCTCTTTACAAGTTCCTAACTGCTTTAAAGCCACCACTACCCAACTTCAAGGAATGACGTGGAATATGGCTATACCTCAAAACTTGCTTGTAGATGAAATCAAGATTTTTCTTCAGACACCTAAACTTCACCTCCTCCATGCACTGAAGTATGACTGGGGGTTGTGGGTAAGGGAGTGATACTTAGCAGTTTAACTGTGGCACTCTTTGCCTCTTCCTGCTGGCCAGGAGTGATATTCCCAACAGTAATTACTCAAGCCGTGGACTCACCATATTTTAGGAAAGAATATTAAATAGTAATAATAATTTAAACAAAGACTTTTTTTTATTGTTTCTTTAATCAAACAATTTTAAAGTTATCAGTGGTTGTATTAAAGGGACAATAAACTGCAATAAGAAAAGGCTCTAATGTGTATTGCTTGCATATAACTATGTGCTTAACTTCTGTAACAGGGATAAACAAGTGGAATCTAGAGCAGTACACTCCTGGGACCCAGCTGAACATAAATCACAAGCAAGCTTCCAGTAGCACATTGCTGCTCCTGAGTTTATCTAGATATACTTTTCAATACCAAGAGAACAAAGTAGATATAAATTGAAAAGTTTCTTAATATTGCATCAGACCCATGACCGTTTTATTTTGACTTCCGTATGTTTTTAATTAATAAAGACATAGCAGTAAGTAACCACATAGATGCGTATGAAGAGGCATTTTCATCATATATGTTTACTCTGCAGTAGATCTGGATCTTGGTGAACCCCACACTGCAGATGGGGATAGGAGACTGCCTCTATCTCTGTGCCCTGCGACGTCACCACTAGGAGCCCATGGTAATAAGCTGGCAGCATCTGTAGACAGGAAGCCATGGGGCTGTAGGAAAGATGTTTGGAAACCCTTATCTCGGTCCTCAAGTAACTTACAGGGACAAGAGTGGTGTCTGCCCTTTCAAATGAAGGGTCACATAACCCTGTTAGTTTCAGGTTATCGCTCCCATATGGCCCCTGTATCCCCCCCTTGTTTGGGATGATAGACCCCTTATATGAAAAAAGGGGAGCCCGCACTTTCAGATGATTAGTGCCATGCCCCTATAAGTTGAAGTTGATCACAGTGAAAAAGAAAAATACCTGCAGCAGCATTTAAAATGCTGTTTAACCAGAAGGTGTAGGAGGACTCTAATAGTGTCCCTATATAACCTCCCCTGTTTGGCTAGAGAGACAAGTTACCTATCACTTGAAAAATGGTTATTTCATTAAGTGATTTCTAGTGGAGGGGAAGGTGGCTACTATTTCCACATCTTATTTACAAGGGTATGAGTCCCCTCATGTAAAAGAGGTCACAGCCATCTCAAATTTTCAGGTGGTCATCACCTGTCCAGCAGTACTTCCCCCACAAAACACAAAGAGGTATGACACCCAATTTTAAAAGAGGGGAAGGCAGCATACAACACACATACACACAATACCCCCTACATGAAAGAGGACATGGCACATAATCAAATGAGTGGTCTAATGCTCCTTTTAAAATAATTGAACACTCGTTAAGAGCAAACAAGTATCATTACTTGTATACAAGCCTTTTTTTAACTCATGACTTACCAGGCAATCAAGACATTGAAACATTAGTTAAAGAAAGAAGGACTTTAATCAAAGGTGGTTGCTTTTTGAGCAATTGAAGACACATTCCATGATGGTAGCACATGTATGTCATGAAACAGTCCTTGCTCCATACAAGGAGGTTGTTTTTGAGCAATAAGTAATAAAGTCTATTATTGAATCCAAAGTATGGCATAACACAGTCCATACTCCATACAAGGATGTTGGTGGTTATTTGCATGGATTTTACAGTGAGAGTACAACAATACAAAATTTTCTTGCGCCTTTACATATAGAAAATAAGTGACGTGATGGAATCGTTCTGCAATTTCTAAGACTTTCATAAATATCATGACATTAATTTTTGCAACACAAGCGGAAGGAGCAGACAGAGAATGGATGAGGGCCTTCATGTATGTTTTTACATCGTAAACCCAAGAAAGTCTCTAGGTGCAGAGGCAGATGGTGAGAGAGATGCAATATAATGGTAATATCTATTATATATTTGATTAAGTTACTTTACTAGCATATATGAAATACAATTACCACCCTGTTAGAATACATGATTGTTCTCTGTCAGGTAGATTACGAGTTATGCGCGTTAGAGGGTATTTAACGAACGCAACAAAAGTTGAGTTATTTCACCCTCTATAGCGCAGCCATTAGAAATTTTGAAACAGCCGCCTTGTGCGTGCGATATGGTTGCGTTGAGCTCCATACCGCACAAAATACAAGTGCTGTTTGGACGTGCTCGTGCACGCTTACCCCATAGACATCAATAGGGAGAGCGGGTTAGAAAAAAACACCTGAAGTGCGGAATGAAAAGCTCCGTAATGCAGCCCCATTGATGTCTATGGGGAAATGAAAGTTAAGTTTAAACCTAACACCCTAAAATAAACCCCATGTCTAAACACCCCTAATCTGCTGCCCCCGACATTACCGCCACCTGCATAAATGAAAGTTAAGTTTATACCTAACACTCTAACACAGGGGCGTATTTATCCCTAGGCCCACAAGGCCGGTGCCTAGGTTGACAGATTTGGGGGGGCGGCAAAGTGGCACTTTCAACTCCATTTTTTTTTTTTTTTTTACGGTAAATTTTTTAAAAAAATGCTTTTGTTCTGCAGTCACGTGACCCGGCTTATCCCCCCCATAATTTGCCAAATTAGGATATAATAATAATAATGAAAACTATCATGCTGCACTGAATCTTCTTGTGTTGTCAGATTTTCATACCATACACTGTAGCCAAGACAGCTTTAGAATAGTTAGGCAACTGAAATCTTAGTAGAGGAATAATTTTTTTTTTTTTTTTTTTATAACAAATGCAACATTTTATTTATTTTTAATTATGGTTGTCATTGTGACAATTGCTCAAAAGTAAACAAAACAAAATTTATGCTTACCTGATAAATTTCTTTCTCTTGTGGTGTATCCAGTCCACGGGTTCATTCATTACTTGTGGGATATTCTCCTTCCCAACAGGAAGTTGCAAGAGGACACCCACAGCAAAGCTGTCTATATAGCTCCTCCCCTAACTGCCACTCTCAGTCATTTGACTGAAGACAAGCAAGAAAAAAGGAGAAACTATAGGGTGCAGTGGTGACTGTAGTTTAAAAATAAAAAAAAACCTGCCTTAAAGTGACAGGGCGGGCCATGGACTGGATACACCACAAGAGAAATAAATTTATCAGTTAAGCATAAATTTTGTTTTCTCTTGTAAGGTGTATCCAGTCCACGGGTTCATCCATTACTTGTGGGATACCAATACCAAAGCTTTAGGACACAGATAAAGGGAGGGACAAGGCAGGAACTTAAACGGAAGGCACCACTGCCTGCAAGACCTTTCTCCCAAAAATAGCCTCAGAGGAAGCAAAAGTATCAAATTTGTAGAATTTAGAAAAAGTATGAAGCGAAGACCAAGTCGCCGCCTTACAAATCTGTTCAACAGAGGCCTCATTTTTAAAAGCCCATGTGGAAGCTACCGCTCTAGTGGAATGAGCTGTAATTCTTTCAGGAGGCTGCTGGCCAGCAGTCTCATAAGCTAAACGGATTATGCTTCTCAGCCAAAAAGAAAGAGAAGATGCTGAAGCCTTTTGGCCTCTCATCTGTCCAGAGTAGACAACAAACAATGCAGATGTTTGACAAAAATTGTTAGTAGCTTGTAAATAAAACTTTAAAGCACGAAACACGTCAAGATTGTGTAATAGACGCTCCTTCTTTGAAGAAGGATTAGGACACAGTGATGGAACAACAATCTCCTGATTGATATTCTTATTAGATACCACCTTAGGAAGAAACCCAGGTTTGGTACGCAAAACTACCTTATCTGTATGGAAGATCAGATAAGGGGAATCACACTGTAAGGCAGAACAAGAGGGCGACCCCTAGTGCAAATCAGTTATGAAGATATAGTGGATGTTGAGTTGTGGTCACAAAAGAATACTCACAGACTGTGTTGCACACTGTAGTGCAAATGAGGCGTACTAGGTATATTGCAGTGACCTAGTGCACATGTATATCCAGGCTATGCTGCTGCAGTGAGATGAATGCCCCAGAACCACTGCTGGTAAACGTCAGATGTAATATAGAGAAGGACTCCAGTATAAGATTGTAAAAAGTTTTAATAAAATATTTAAAAACAAACACAGGTCAAACAATAGATCTGTGTAAATAATGCTACGCGTTTCTAAGCGCTGACCGCGCTTTTTCCTCAGGCTGATAATACTAACAGGACTGGAGACTCCTTCTTATATGCTGGTGTACTCTAAATGTTTAAAAGCTGAACAATCGTAAAACATGTGTTATACTAATTACATACGTCAGTTCCTGACAACATGTCAGTAAGATACAAAGATATGTTCTATAAGTTCAAATAAGCAAATTATTTATACATTGTAATGCTAAACAAATTTGTCAGGAAACAAAAGCGATAGATACCATATAAATAAATACAATGTTAATCGTAAATATTGTGGAACAAAAAACCCTTTTATCTCAACGTGCTTACGCTAATGTGTGATATTCATACTATGGAAGCATATATAATTAACCACATTTTCATTCTATAAGTTTAAAAATAAACACAGTGAGAAACTAATAAGAGGATATGTCTCGATTCTAAAAGTGAATAGTTTAAACCTAATAAGAGAGGTGTGTCTGGCTGCACCAATGAAATTACTCTATCTGTAAACAGAAAAAAAAAAAATATTAGTAAAATTGAAATATATGAAACTTGTAAATGGAATAAATTATTATGGATGCAAGTTCAACCTAGATGAAGTGATAATGGTTATAAATTGTGTTTGAACATGAAATATATCGGTACTGTAACTTGCCGCTAAGTTCGGGAATGTATATTACTATCGCGATATCACGATGTATGTAATGTGATTCAGTGAGTGTATTATCTAAATAATAAAATGTAAGCTGTGAATGTGCAATTGTAGAATATTATGTCAAGATATGGTGGAAAATGTTATATATGTGTTAAGTTCAAGAGCAATAGAACTAAACTAATTGTAAACGTATCTTAGGTGGTATATGAAGAGAACTTTGAGACAATAGCTCAATAGATATATGGAAAAAGTCCATATTAAAAAATCACAATATAGTGATATTTATATATAATATGCAATGTATAGAAGTTTATTGTGTTATAACAATGTATATACGATATTTTAAAATAAAACTAAACTAATGTGATAAATAATAAACATAGTGAAAAACTAATAAGAAAATATGTCTCGATTCTAGAAGTGAATAGTTTCAACCTAATAGAATAGGTGTGTCTGTCTACACCAATGAAATTGCTCTGTCTGAATGGAATAGGTGTGTCTGGCTGCACCAATGAAATTACTCTGTCTGTAACCTAAAATAGATTTAAGATTAGAAATATTAGTAACAAGTATGTAGAAAGAAAATACAACAATAACCTAGATGGAATGATAAAGATGTCACCCTAATGTGGGGCAGTGACAATTGTGTTCAGTCATGCACTTTCTTCAAGAAAGTAGATAGCAATAATTTTTTAGATTATTACAGCAATCATTACACTAGTTGGAAAACAAATATTCCATACTGTCAGTTTCGGAGAATTCGGCGTAATTGTACCGATACTAAAACATATGATGCACAAAGCCTTATCCTCAAGAACAAATTTAAAGAAAAACATTACTCAAACGAATTAATAGAATTTGGTTTTCAAAAGGCACGTTCTCTCAACAGAGAAGACCTACTGAAACCCAAAGCAAAAAATATCACGAACAAAGAAGATTCAAATTATGAATCCTCATTTATAACTAGATATAATGATAATCATAAAGAAATTAAAAAATTTTTGTCAAAACATTGGCCATTACTTAAACGAGACCCTATATTTAGATCTATCTTACAAGAAAAACCTAGATGTACTTTTAAAAGAGCTCCCACAATAAAGGAGAAGTTGGCACCCAGTAAGGTTGTAATGTGTAGACGTATGTCCAATACCTCGCACCACAACTCTCCAACTGCAACGATGTCCAACATAGGAACTTTTAGATGTAATATAAGTAGATGCCATATGTGCAGATACATCACCAATGGTGTAAAAAATATTATCTCCAACAGCACGGTGGAATCTTTTGCGATTAGTCAAAGAATAACATGTAATTCCAACTATGTAATATACTGTATAACATGTTTGTGTGGCCTACAATATATAGGCCGCACCTGTAGAAAAATCAGACAGAGATGGTCAGAACACTTGAGATGTATTCTTAAAGGATCTAACAAATACAGCACTTCTAGGCACCATTTTTCTATACATGGCAAAAATAAATGTGTAATGAACATTACCCCTTTAGAAACTATCCCCGCTGTTAGTTATCAGAATAGAATGACCAAGTTACGCCAGAGGGAAACATTCTGGATTTACAAATTCAAAACTTTATATCCTGAAGGTCTTAATGAAGTTATAGACTCTGCTGCTTTTTAATCCATTCATTATATACATTATTTATACACTGTGTGCAGAATTATTAGGCAAATGAGTATTTTGACCACATCATCCTCCACTTGCCACCAGTTTGGCCATATTTCAGAGCTGCATATTTCAGAGCTGCAACATCACTGGAGTGCCCAAAAGCACAAGGTGTGCAATACTCAGAGACATGGCCAAGGTAAGAAAGGCTGAAAGACGACCACCACTGAACAAGACACACAAGCTGAAACGTCAAGACTGGGCCAAGAAATATCTCAAGACTGATTTTTCTAAGGTTTTATGGACTGATGAAATGAGAGTGAGTCTTGATGGGCCAGATGGATGGGCCCGTGACTGGATTGGTAAAGGGCAGAGAGCTCCAGTCCGACTCAGACGCCAGCAAGGTGGAGGTGGAGTACTGGTTTGGGCTGGTATCATCAAAGATAAGCTTGTGGGGCTTTTTCGGGTTGATGATGGAGTCAAGCTCAACTCCCAGTCCTACTGCCAGTTTCTGGAAGACCCCTTCTTCAAGCAGTGGTACAGGAAGAAGTCTGCATCCTTCAAGAAAAACATGATTTTCATGCAGGACAATGCTCCATCACACGCGTCCAAGTACTCCACAGCGTGGCTGGCAAGAAAGGGTATAAAAGAAGAAAATCTAATGACATGGCCTCCTTGTTCACCTGATCTGAACCCCATTGAGAACCTGTGGTCCATCATCAAATGTGAGATTTACAAGGAGGGAAAACAGTACACCTCTCTGAACAGTATCTGGGAGGCTGTGGTTGCTGCTGCACGCAATGTTGATGGTGAACAGATCAAAACACTGACAGAATCCATGGATGGCAGGCTTTTGAGTGTCCTTGCAAAGAAAGGTGGCTATATTGGTCACTGATTTGTTTTTGTTTTGTTTTTGAATGTCAGAAATGTATATTTGTGAATGTTGAGATGTTATATTGGTTTCACTGGTAAAAATAAATAATTGAAATGGGTATATATTTGTTTTTTGTTAAGTTGCCTAATAATTATGCACAGTAATAGTCACCAGCACACACAGATATCCCCCTAAAATAGCTATAACTAAAAACAAACTAAAAACTATTTCCAAAACTATTCAGCTTTGATATTAATGAGTTTTTTGGGTTCATTGAGAACATGGTTGTTGTTCAATAATAAAATTAATCCTCAAAAATACAACTTGCCTAATAATTCTGCACTCCCTGTAGCGATCTTTTCCTTTTTTATTACATATAGCATATTTAAAGTTTGACACATACGCATATATATCTATTATCATTACATATACCCTCATCTACACACATACACATACATTTCTTTTCTACATTGCACATACTATTTTTAATTATTTTCACCACATCACTTCCTCACTACCACCTTATAGCTATGCACACATCCACTCACACTCCTCACTTATACTTATAAATGTTCTTCCTTACACTTGTCCAATTCACACCACCCTAATACCTTATCAAGTTACAGACACACATGGCTTATGTTTTAAGTTAGAACATCATCATATAAATGAATATATTATTACAGGTCACAACTTTTATGTCATTGAATCCTATATATATATTTTCATTTTCACTGACATACTAACAGTATCACATTAGTTTAGTTATATTCTATATATATACAACATGACAACACAATAAATTTTTATGGATTATATATATATATATATATATATTACCATGTCGTGATTTTTTAAATGGATCTTTTCCATATTTATATCTACTGAGTCATTGTCTCATAGTTTCTTTCACATACCACCGTAGACACGTTAACACTTAGTTTAGTTAGTTTGTTTCTGCACTTAACACTTATATATAACATTCTTCATCACATTATATAATTATATGACACATTCGCATAGTAATAGCTCACACCTTATAATACAGATAACACACTTATATAATCACACATCATATATCGTGATATCGCGATATTTAGTTACACTCCTGAACTTAGTTGTAAGTTATAGTATCGATATAGTTCGTGATCTAATACCTCTACAATCTTTATCATTCCATATAGGTTATTGTTGTATTTTCTTTCTACATACTTGTTACTAATATTTCTAATCTTAAATCTATTTTAGGTTACAGACAGAGTAATTTCATTGGTGCAGCCAGACACACCTATTCCATTCAGACAGAGCAATTTCATTGGTGTAGACAGACACACCTATTCTATTAGGTTTAAACTATTCACTTCTAGAATCGAGACATATTTTCTTATTAGTTTTTCACTATGTTTATTATCTATCACATTAGTTTAGTTTTATTTTAAAATATTGTATATACATTGTTATAACACAATAAACTTCTATACATTGCATATTATATATATATATATCACTATATTGTGATTTTTTAATATGGACTTTTTCCATATATCTATTGAGCAATTGTCTCAAAGTTCTCTTCATATACCACCTAAGATACGTTTACAATTAGTTTAGTTCTATTGCTCTTGAACTTAACACATATATAACATTTTCCACCATATCTTGACATAATATTCTACAATTGCACATTCACAGCTTACATTTTATTATTTAGATAATACACTCACTGAATCACATTACATACATCGTGATATCGCGATAGTAATATACATTCCCGAACTTAGCGGCAAGTTACAGTACCGATATATTTCATGTTCAAACACATTTTATAACCATTATCACTTCATCTAGGTTGTACTTGCATCCATAATCATTTATTCCATTTACAAGTTTCATATATTTCAATTTTACTGATATTTTTTTTTTTTTCTGTTTACAGATAGAGTAATTTCATTGGTGCAGCCAGACACACCTCTCTTATTAGGTTTAAACTATTCACTTTTAGAATCGAGACATATCCTCTTATTAGTTTCTCACTGTGTTTATTTTTAAACTTATAGAATGAAAATGTGGTTAATTATATATGCTTCCATAGTATGAATATCACACATTAGCGTAAGCACGTTGAGATAAGAGGGTTTTTTGTTCCACAATATTTACGATTAACATTGTATCTATTTATATGGTATCTATCGCTTTTGTTTCCTGACAAATTTGTTTAGCATTACAATGTATAAATAATTTGCTTATTTGAACTTATAGAACATATCTTTGTATCTTACTGACATGTTGTCAGGAACTGACGTATGTAATTAGTATAACACCTGTTTTACGATTGTTCAGCTGTTCAACATTTAGAGTACACCAGCATATAAGAAGGAGTCTCCAGTCCTGTTAGTATTATCAGCCTGAGGAAAAAGCGCGGTCAGCGCTTAGAAACGCGTAGCATTATTTACACAGATCTATTGTTTGACCTGTGTTTGTTTTTAAATATTTTATTAAAACTTTTGTACAATCTTATACTGGAGTCCTTCTCTAAATTACATCTGACGTTTACCCGCAGTGGTTCTGGGGCATTCATCTCACTGCAGCAGCATAGCCTGGATATACATGTGCACTAGGTCACTGCAATATACCTAGTACGTCTCATTTGCACTACAGTGTGCAACACAGTCTGTGAGTATTCTTTTGTGACCACAACTCAACATCCACTATATCTTCATAACTGATTTGCACTAGGGGTCGCCCTCTTGTTCTCTATATTTCCACTTCCACAGATTATTACTCTGATTTGGGAGGAGCAGCCACAGTAAAGTGCACAGTCTGCTGGGACACTGTGAAGTTCCCAGACCGTTCTCCTAGGCATTACCTCTGCCTTTTTATATTGTGAGTATGTATATTGTTATATACTCCTCATTTGTTATATACTGGCTACACTAGGAGGCGCCCTTTTTCTCTGCTTTGTTTTTCTACAAGATAGAAGTTTGATATCTATGGAATGCAGAGGTTCAAACGGAACCCCTTGAAGAACTTTAAGAACTAAATTTAAACTCCATGGCGGAGCAACAGGTTTAAACACAGGCTTGATTCTAACTAAAGCCTGACAAAATCCCTGAACGTCTGGAACATCTGCCAGACGCTTGTGCAGAAGAATAGACAGAGCAGAAATCTGTCCCTTTAAAGAACTAGCTGACAATCCCTTCTCCAATCCTTCTTGGAGAAAGGATAATATCCTAGGAATCCTGACTTTACTCCATGAGTAACCCTTGGATTCACACCAATGAAGATATTTATACAATATCTTAAGATAGATTTTCCTGGTGACAGGCTTTCGAGTCTGAATTAAGGTATCAATGACCGACTCGGAGAAACCACGTTTTGATAAAATCAAGTGTTCAATCTCCAAGCAGTCAGCCGCAGAGAAATTAGATTTGGATGTTTGAATGGACCTTGGAGTAGAAGGTCCTGCCTCAGCGGCAGAGTCCATGGTGGAAGGGATGACATGTCCACCAGATCTGCATACCAAGTCCTGCGTGGCCACGCAAGTGCTATCAAAATCACCGAAGCTCTCTCCTGGTTGATCTTGGCAATCAGACGAGGGAGGAGAGGAAATGGAGGGAACACATAAGCCAGGCTGAAGGACCAGGGCACTGCTAGAGCATCTATCAGTGCTGCCTGGGGATCCCTTGACCTGGACCCGTAACAGGGAAGCTTGGCGTTCTGACGAGACGCCATCAGATCCACTTCTGGTTTGCCCCATAGTTGAATCAGCTGGGCAAATACCTCCGGATGGAGCTCCCACTCCCCCGGATGAAAAGTCTGCCGACTTAGAAAATCCGCCTCCCAGTTCTCTACTCCTGGGATATGGATAGCTGAGAGATGGCAAGAGTGAACCTCTGCCCATAGAATTATCTTTGAAACCTCCAACATTGCCAGGGGGCTTCTTGTCCCCTCTGATGGTTGATATAGGCTACAGTCGTGATATTGTCCGACTGAAATCTGATGAACCTGACCGCAGCTAGTTGAGGCCAAGCCTGAAGAGCATAGAATATCTCTCTCAGTTCCAGAATGTTTATCGGAAGGAGGGCTTCCTCCTGAGTCCACGAACCCTGAGCCTTCAGGGTGTTCCAGACTGCGCCCCAGCCCAGAAGGCTGGCATCTGTCGTGACTTTAGTCCACTCTAGCCTGCGGAAACTTATTCCCCTGGACAGATGGACCTGAGAGAACCACCAGAGAAGAGAATCCCTGGTCTCTTGATCCAGATTTAGCAGAGGGGACAAATCTGTGTAATCCCCATTCCACTGATTGAGCATGCAAAGTTGCAGTGGTCTGAGATGTAGGCGGGCAAACGGAACTATGTCCATTGCCGCTACCATTAGGCCGATTACTTCCATACACTGAGCCACTGACGGCCGAGAAGTGGAATGAAGAGCACGGCAGGAAGTTAGAAGCTTTGATAACCTTACCTCTGTCAGAAAAATTTTCATTTCTACTGAATCTATCAGTGTTCCTAGGAAGGAAACTCTTGTGAGTGGGGAGAGAGAACTCTTTTCTTCATTCACCTTCCACCCGTGAGACCTCAGAAAGGCCAGAACAATGTCCGTATGGGACTTGGCGATTTGAAAAGTCAACACCTGTATCAGAATGTCGTCTAGGTAAGGAGCCACCGCTATGCCCCATGGCCTTAGAACCGCCAGTAGGGACCCTAGAACCTTCGAAAAGATTCTTGGTGCTGTGGCTAACCCAAAGGGAAGAGCCACAAACTGGTAATGCCTGTCTAAGAAGGCGAACCTGAGGAACTGATGATGATCTCTGTGAATCGGAATGTGTAGATAAGCATCCTTTAAGTCAACGGTAGTCATATATTGACCCTCCTGCATCATAGGGAGGATAGTTCGGATAGTCTCCATCTTGAAGGATGGGACCCGGAGAAATTTGTTTAGGAACTTGAGATCCAAGATTGGTCTGAAAGTTCCCTCTTTTTGGGAACTATAAACAGATTTGAATAGAAGCCCTGCCCCTGTTCCTCCCTTGGAACTGGGTGGACCACTCCCATAACCAGCAGGTCTTGAATACAACGTAAGAATGTCTGTTTCTTTATCTGGTTTACAGATAATTGTGAGAGATGAAATCTCCCCTTTGGAGATGAAGCTTTGAAGTCCAGAAGATATCCCTGGGAACAATCTCTAATGCCCAGGGATCCTGGACATCTCTTGCCCAAGCCTGGGCGAAGAGAGAGAGTCTGCCCCCAAATAGATCCAGTCCCGGATCGGGGGCTACCCCTTCATGCTGTCTTAGAGGCAGCCGCAGGTTTCTTGGCCTGCTTCCCCTTATTCCAAGCCTGGTTAGGTTTCCAGACTGGTTTGGACTGGGCGAAATTTCCCTCTTATTTTGCATTAGAGGAAACTGAGGCTGCGCCACTCTTGAAGTTTCGAAAGGAACGAAAATTATTCTGTTTGGTCCTTAACTTATTGGACCTATCCTGAGGAAGGGCGTAACCTTTTCCTCCAGTAATATCAGAAATGATCTCCTTCAGACCGGGCCCGAATAGGGTCTGTCCCTTGAAGGGGATGTTTAGAAGCTTAGACTTTGAAGTAACATCTGCTGACCAGGACTTAAGCCATAGCGCCCTACGCGCCAAAATGGCAAAACCTGAATTCTTAGCCGCTAGCTTGGCTAAATGAAAAATGGCATCAGAAATAAAGGAGTTAGCTAACTTAAGAGCTTTAATCCTGTCTAAAATATGGTCTAACAGGGTCTCCACCTGTAGAGCCTCCTCAAGAGACTCAAACCAAAAACCCGCTGCAGCAGTAACTGGGGCAATGCATGCAAGAGGCTGGAGAATAAAACCTTGATGTTTAAAATTTTCTTAAGGAGACCCTCCAATTTTTTATCCATAGGATCTAGGAACGTACAACTGTCCTCGACGGGGATAGTTGTACACTTAGCTAGGGTGGTTACTGCTCCCTCCACTTTAGGAACCGTCTTCCACGAGTCCCGTATGGTGGCATCTATGGGAAACATCTTTTTAAAAGCAGGAGGGGAGAGAACGGCACACCTGGTCTATCCCATTCCTTAGTAATAATTTCCGAAAACCTCTTAGGGACTGGAAAAACATCGGTGTAAACAGGTACTGCAAAGTATTTGTCCATTTTACACAATTTCTCTGGAACCACAATGGGGTCACAGTCATCCAGAGTCGCTAAAACTTCCCTAAGCAATAAGCGGAGGTGTTCAAGCTTAAATTTAAACACTGTCATCTCAGAATCAGACTGAAGTAACGCCTTCCCTGAGTCTGAAATGTCACCCACAGATAGAAGCTCACCTGCCTTGGCTTCTGAGCATTGTGAGGGTATATCGGACACAGGCAATAAAGCGTCAGAAAGCTCTGTATTAATCCTAGCCCCAGAGCTAGAGCCCAGAGTCTTGCTTTCCTTGTAGCCCTGGCAGTTTGGAGAATACCTCTGTGAGGGTAGCATTCATAACTGCCACCATGTCCTGTAAGGTAAAAGAATTAGACGCGCTAGATGTACTTGGCGTCACTTGAGCGGGAGTTATAGGTTCTGACACATGGGGAGAGTTAGATGGCACAATCTCCCTCTTTTTAGTCAGAGAATCCCCTGGAGATAAATCTTTAAGCGCCATAATATGGTCTTTATAGTTTATAGAAATTTCAGTACATTTGGTACACATTCTAAGAGGGGGTTCCACAATGGCTTCCAAACATATTGAACAAGGAGTTTCCTCTATGTCAGACATGTTTAACAGACTAGTAATAAGACAAGCAAGCTTGGAAAACACTTTAATAAAGGTGAAACAGCAATTAAACAAAACGTTACTGTGCCTTTAAGAGAAAAAAACTAGCACTTAAACTGCAAAACAGTGAAAAAATACAGTAAAATCTTTGACATTTTTACAGTGTGAATAAGGGACTAAAGCAGCATTACACCCACTTGCAAATGGATGATTAACCCCTTAGGCCCCAAGCCAGATTGAAAAACGTTAAAAAACGTTAAAAATCAATTGAGCACCATGCCACAGCTCTGCTGAGGCTCCTACCTGCCCATAAAAACGTTTTTGTGCAGAAATAACCCATTTGAAATGGTTCTCAGATGCCAGGGGACTCTTCTAGGGAAGCTGGATGTCTCAGTCTGAATTAAAACTGCTCAGTTAAAATAGGCCCCTCCCACCATGTACTGGATGTCAGAGGGGCCTTAAGAAAATACTCCTGGGAGTATCTGACTAGCCATGTGGAAACTAGGCCCCAAATAAAGACTTATCTCCCTCAGAGAAAAAAAGTCCTATTTTTGAAATCATGTAAACGTTTTGTCACTAAGCAATATGAATATTAACATGAGTATTACCCTGTTATGTAAGCATGATCCCAGTCACTGTTAAATCACTGCATCAGGCTTACCTGAAATACACAAGGCTCTG
This sequence comes from Bombina bombina, assembly GCF_027579735.1. Taxonomy (NCBI): domain Eukaryota; kingdom Metazoa; phylum Chordata; class Amphibia; order Anura; family Bombinatoridae; genus Bombina; species Bombina bombina. The sequence continues at coordinate 1,303,694,062 of NC_069499.1, forward strand.
TCAGCATTTTCTAGAACTTATTCCTCTCTCTAGAAATAAAAATACTGAACATACCTCAAAGCAGGTAATCTGCAGGCCGTTCCCCCAACTGAAGTTTTCCCATATTCATCAGTTATGTGTGAGAACAGCAATGGACCTTAGTTACAAACCGCTAAGATCATCAAATCTCCAGGCAGAACTCTTCTTCTAATTTCTGCCTGAGAGAAAAACAGTACAACGCCGGTACCGTTTAAAAATAACAAACTCTTGATTGAAGGTAAAACTACACTAAGTCACCACATATCTCTTGATACTTCCTTTCTTGTTGAGAGTTACAAGAGAATGACTGGGAGTGGCAGTTAGGGGAGGAGCTATATAGACAGCTCTGCTGTGGGTGTCCTCTTGCAACTTCCTGTTGGGAAGGAGAATATCCCACAAGTAATGGATGAACCCGTGGACTGGATACACCTTACAAGAGAAAATACAATTCTACTAGGACATTCTTATTTCATGTATAGGTGACCTACTGCTGTAAGGATGCAGCATTCAGACCTTGCATTTGTGCACTGTAAGCACAACATATCTGAGAGAAGCTGAAAAAGGGCAACTAATATATTGTTATTACTAGTTTGCTGGAGTTATATAACTCTCTTAAAGGAGCCTCAGGTGGTATGCATTGCTCTAAAGTATGTTGGGGTCTATCAATAGCATAAAGGAGTGCATATGTAATTTGTCTAGCCTGGGGTCTGTCAGTATATATGTATATATATATATATATATATATATATATATATATATATACACAGCATATATATATATATATATATATATATATATACAGTATATACAGTATATATATATATATATATATATATATATATATACACAGTATATATTATATATATATCAGACACATTCACTGTGGTAGAAGTAAAACCATAGTACTAGATAAGATACTTATGTGCAGCACCACGTCCTGACACAGATACAGACAAAGAGAGAGAAAAATAAAAACAAACAAACAATAGCTTATCTGGCCGTACACACTTATTAGACTATACTAAAAAAAAAAATCTTATATCTCCTCCACAACTGCTTCAAAGATTTACAAATATTTTTTTTCAAACTGCTCTAATAAATGTTTTACAGTTTTAAAAGCTCCCTGCAATTAAATGTGTACCGGCATATACCAAAAATTTTTATGGGCAAAAAAGGCTTAAAACCTGAGTGGTGGGGGGGGGGGGGTAGGGGGCCAGCAGAAATTTGAGTGCCTAGGGCAGCATAAAACCTAAATATGCCACTGCTCTAACATAAACCCCAAGTTCTTTTAACCCCTAAATGCCACTCCCGATATCGCCGCCACAGAATAAATCTATTAACCCCTAATCTGCCGCTCCCGATATCGCAGCCACTATACTAAAGTTATTAACCCCTATTCCCCCGCACTCCAACATCTCCCGCACTATAATAAAGATATTAAGATATTGGCTGTTCAAATCAGCCAATAGAATTTCAGTGGCTCTCATCCTATTGGCTGATTTAAACAGCTAATAGGATTTCAGTAGCTCTTATCCTATTGGCTGATTTGAATTTCTAAAATCAAATCAGCCAATAGGAATGCAAGGGACGCCATTTTGAAAAGGCTCCCTTGCATTAAAAATTCAGTAAACGGCAGCGACCAAATGAAGAGGATGCTCCGCGCCGGATGTCTTCAGGATGGACCCGCTCTGCGCCGCCAGGATGAAGATAGAAGACGCTGCCGGGATGAAGATAGAAGATGCTGCCTGGATGAAGATAGAAGACGCCACCTGGATGGATGAAGACCTCACCGCCTGGATGAAGACTTCTCGCCGCCTGGATGTCCGGACTTCAGAAACTGTAAGTGGATCTTCGGGGGTTAGTGTTAGGATTTTTAAAACTTTTTTGGGTGGGTTTTTTTTTTAGTTTAGGGTTTGGGCTTTTCTTAATAGAGCTAAATGCCCTTTTCAGGGCAATGCAAAAGAGCTAAATGCCCTTTTAAGGGCAATGCCCATACAAATGCCCTTTTCAGGGCAATGGATACCTTAGGTTTTTGTTAAACTTAGCTTTTTTTATTTTGGAGGGTTGGTTGGGTGGTGGGTTTTTCTGTTGGGGGTGTCTTTGTATTTTTTTTTACAGGTAAAAGAGCTGTTTAACTTAAGGCAATGCCCTACAAAAGGCCCTTATAAGGGCTATTGGTAGTTTAGGGGTTTTTTTATTTTGGGTGGGCTTTTTATTTTTATAGGGCTATTAGATTAGGTGTAATTCTTTTTTATTTTTGATAATTTTGTTTGCTATTTTTCGTAATTTAGTGTTTGTTATTTTTTGTAATTTAGTATTTTTCATTTTTTTGTAATTAGATACTAGTTTACTAGTTTAAATTAGTTTTTTGCGATGTGGGAGGCTTTCGGTTTAGGGGTTAATAGTTTAATTTAGTATATTTTGTTGTGGGGGCTTGTGGTTTAGGGGTTAATAGGTTTATTATAGTGGCGGCTGTGTCGGGGAGAGTCGGAATAGGGGTTAAAAACGTTAGTATAGTGGGGGCGATGTGGGCGGACGGCAGATTAGGGGTTAATAATATTTAAATAGTGTTTGCGATGCGGGAGGGCTGCGGTTTAGGGGTTAATAACTTTATTATAGTGGTGACGATGTCGGGGGCGGCGGAATAGGGGTTAATACATTTTATTAGTGGTAGTGATGTCGGGAGCAGCAGATTAGGGGTGAATAACTTTAATATAGTATTTGCGATGCGGGAGGGCCTCGGTTTAGGGGTTAATAGGTAGTTTAAGGGTGTTAGTGTACTTTGTAACACTTTAGTTATGACTTTTCTGTAACAGTGTTGCGTAAAACTCATAATTACTGCTCTCAGATGGCGGTACGGATCTTGTCGTTATAGGGTGTATCGCAAGCTTTTTAGCCTAACCGCAAAACTCGTAATGGCTGCGCTAAGGAAGTCTCATGAAAAAAAAGTAATTTTTACGAGTGCGGGACTGACGTTGTGTTACAGGCTAAAAGGCTTGCGGTACAGCTATACCGACAAGACTTGTAATGGCTGCGGTGCTGTTTTAACGCTGAAATTACCATTTTTTTAGCGTTAAAACACAAACGCACAACTCGTAATCTACCTGTATATTAGTTGTGACTTTAAAATATGTTAGTTTAGGTTCAAATAATAAATCCAGACATATCATTTGTGCATGAGTGACTGGGAAAAAAAACAAGAAAAAAAACACCTTAGAATTTAGTAGAAGGAGAGGGAAGGCATCAGGGGAGGGAGTTCTCTGTGGTGCTGAAGCCCGTCTCTTGTTGCAGACACACCACCAGTTTCTCTAACAGTCTGTTGTTTCTGCTTACTTCATGGCAAAGTTCTTGCATCTCTTTCACCATTTGCCTCTGTACCTGGAAACTTTCTTGGCTTTATTATGTAAAAGCAGACATAAAGACCCTTGTCCTTTCTCTGTTGCTCCTTCCTCTTGTGGTGCAGCCTGTGGAGGTGGTGTAGCTTGTCGAGGTGATGCAGGGTAGAGCACAGGTAGGGCATAAACCAAGGTAATGCAGGTGGTGGTAGAGGTGACTGGAAATGCTGGGGAGTCCTCACGGGTTGGGAAAGATCCCGGAGCTGAGGGAAAACGGCCTGTGCACAAACTTCTCTCAGGGTGAGCAGGGCATAGTTCTCTCCCAGAGTCAGAGGGGACACATTAAGTACAATCTGGGGGATGGGTGACTTATCCTGCATACCATAAACTGGATCCCCATCTTCCTCCATGAGTCGCAAGAAGGACCCTCCATAGTTGGGAAAATCCTCTTCTGCCCGAGGTTCCTCCTCATGAAGGGCCTTTTCATCCTGCTCTGGAGATTCTGCATGAAATAGAGAAATACAATTTAAATTTTAAGTCAGATAATACATAATCTTTCACTTTTAAGCAAATGAACACGTAATAAATGCACTTATTAAAACCAGAAATATGTTTCCAATACAAAAAAAAATCTTAATAACACTGCACAATGTCTATTTATATATCTAATTGATTTGTGGAGTTGGCATCTTTTTATCAGTGAAATATATTATGCTGTAATAAAGTCCATAGTAGAAGCACCCCTTGGTACCCACATTAAAATGCTAGTCCTCAGCTGAATCTGCTGCAGAATGAATCAGCTTCACTAGTTACACAGCTGAATTGTGTGACTAGCGTTTCTGATTGGATCATCAGCATTTTCAGCAAGGGACCTGTAGTAATTGAGATTATGTATTGCCAGAAATACATCAAACTTTTTTTTTTTTTTTTTTAATTAAAATTAAAAAAACATTACAAATACTGAAGACACTTATACAACTGTCCTTCAAAAGATGCTGCATCTGTCTCTTCTCCTCTTGAGACATGGGCCTGGTCTTTTAAGCCTCAGCCATTCTAGATTGCAGCATCTCCTTCCAACCACTATATACAATGTGTGGGCCTACAGGTTCACTTCTTACCCACTCTTCCTCCTTTTTTATTTTCTCCCTCATCACCCGCCAGCATTCCCTGCACTGGTGCTTAATGCTAGCCATGGTGTGTGGCTGATTTATCACAGTTATGCAAGCTTTCCTGATTTCCTCCCATAACTGGTATTGAATGTTGATGGCCTAATCATGCCTCTCCAACTGCAGGGCTCTCTGCATATAGGCCTCTTGCATAACCAATTTATCTGCCTCACGATACCCCTCCTCCTTTCCTGGGCTTCTGAGCTTGCCCAGCAGACTCGTGCCCTCCTGCCTTTGATCAGGGACCAGCCGTCTCTGCTTGATCTATCCCTAAGGCCTGTGTCATGCTATCCCCTCCCCCACCTGCTACAGGCCCAGTTTCAGGCCTCCCACCCCATATCCCAACTCTAGACGTAGCTGTACTAGGGTGGGACATTCTAACTCTCTCCTCCCTCCCTTCTGGTCCTATCTCACTAGGTAGCATGAAGCCACCCCCAGCCCATAAACTATCCCTCCCTCTTCCTATCCCCATATATACCTCACCACCTAACCCTACCTGGCCTCCACTCATATTTCCGCTAGCAACTAAAGATGCACTATCACAACCTTACCTCCCTCTACCCTTCACTCCAACCCTTCCTCTAATGCTATCACTCCTGCTATCAATAGCTATACACAAAAAACTCTTTAAAAAAATAAGCTGTGACAATTACCTAAACCCTAAAATTAAGCTACCCTTAAAAAAAAACCTCTTCTATAAAAATACATAAGACTAAAAATAAACCACAAAGGACAGAGACATGCACAAACACACAAGGATAGATAGTTTTTAAGAAAAAGACTAAAACAAACAAGAAAGCAAAAAAACATAATTTATACTTACCTGATAAATTTATTTCTCTTGTGGTGTATCCAGTCCACGGATCATCCATTACTTGTGGAATATTCTCCTTCCCAACAGGAAGTTGCAAGAGGATCACCCACAGCAGAGCTGCTATATAGCTCCTCCCCTAACTGCCATATCCAGTCATTTGACCGAAGACAAGCAGAGAAAGGAGAAACCATAGGGTGCAGTGGTGACTGTAGTTTAAAGTTAAAAAATACCTGCCTTAAAATGACAGGGCGGGCCGTGGACTGGATACACCACAAGAGAAATAAATTTATCAGGTAAGCATAAATTATGTTTTCTCTTGTAAGGTGTATCCAGTCCACGGATCATCCATTACTTGTGGGATACCAATACCAAAGCTAAAGTACACGGATGAAGAGAGGGACAAGGCAGGTACTTAAACGGAAGGTACCACTGCCTGTAAAACCTTTCTCCCAAAAATAGCCTTCGAAAAAGCAAAAGTATCAAATTTATAGAATTTTGAAAAGGTATGAAGCGAAGACCAAGTCGCCGCCTTGCAAATCTGTTCAACAGAAGCCTCATTTTTAAAGGCCCATGTGGAAGCCACAGCTCTAGTAGAATGAGCTGTAATCCTTTCAGGAGGCTGCTGGCCAGCAGTCTCATAAACTAAGCGGATTATGCTTCTTAGCCAAAATGAAAGAGAGGTTGCCGAAGCCTTTTGGCCTCTCCTCTGTCCAGAGTAGACAACAAACAAAGCAGATGTTTGACGAAAATCTTTAGTAGCTTGTAAATAATACTTTAAAGCACGAACCACGTCAAGATTGTGTAATAGACGTTCCTTCTTTGAAGAAGGATTAGGACACAATGATGGAACAACAATCTTATTAGATACCACCTTAGGTAAAAACCCAGGTTTGGTACGCAGAACTACCTTATCTGCATGGAAGATCAGATAAGGAGAATCACATTGTAAGGCAGATAACTCGGAAACTCTACGAGCCGAGGAAATAGCTACCAAAAAAAGAACTTTTCAAGATAAAAGTTTGATATCTATGGAATGAAGAGGTTCAAACGGAACCCCTTGAAGAACTTTAAGAACCAAATTTAAACTCCATGGCGGAGCAACAGGTTTAAACACAGGCTTGATTCTAACTAAAGCCTGACAAAATCCCTGAACGTCTGGAACATCTGCCAGACGCTTGTGCAAAAGAATAGACAGAGCAGAAATCTGTCCCTTTAAGGAACTAGCTGACAATCCTTTTTCCAATCCTTCTTGGAGAAAAGATAATATCTTGGGAATCCTGACTTTACTCCATGAGTAACCCTTGGATTCACACCAATAAAGATATTTACGCCATATCTTATGATAGATTTTCCTGGTGACAGGCTTTCGTGCCTGAATTAAGGTATCAATGACTGACTCAGAGAAGCCACGCTTTGATAAAATCAAGCGTTCAATCTCCAGGCAGTCAGTCTCAGAGAAATTAGATTTGGATGGTTGAAAGGACCTTGAAGTAGAAGGTCCTGTCTCAGCGGCAGAGTCCATGGTGGAAAGAATGACATGTCACACAGATCTGCATACCAAGTCCTGCGTGGCCACGCAGGCGCTATCAAGATCACCGATGCTCTCTCCTGCTTGATTTTGGCAATCAAACGAGGGAGCAGAGGAAATAGTGGAAACACATAAGCCAGGTTGAAAGACCAAGGTGCTGCTAGAGCATCTATCAGCGTCGCCTTGGGATCCCTGGACCTGGATTCATAACAAGGACGTTTGGCGTTCTGGCGAGACGCCATGAGATCCAGTTCTGGTTTGCCCCAATGATGAATCAATTGTGCAAACACCGCCGGATGGAGTTCCCACTCCCCCGGATGAAAAGTCTGACAACTCAGAAAATCTGCCTCCCAGTTCTCTACCCCTGGGATATGGATAGCTGATAGCTGGCAAGAGTGAATCTCTGCCCAGCGAATTATCTTTGAGACTTCTAACATCTCTAGGGAACTCCTTGTTCCCCCTTAATGGTTGAAGTAAGCCACAGTCGTGATGTTGTCCGACTGAAATCTGATGAACCTCATTGTCCCTAGCTGAAGCCAAGCCTGAAGAGCATTGAATATCGCTCTCAGTTCCAGGATGTTTATTGGAAGGAGTGTCTCCTCCTGAGTCCACGATCCCTGAGCCTTCAGGGAGTTCCAGACTGCCCCCCAGCCTAGAAGGCTGGCATCTGTCGTTACAATTGTCCAATCTGGCCTGCGAAAGGTCATACCTTTGGACAGATGGACCCGAGATAGCCACCAGAGAAGAGAATCCCTGGTCTCTTGATCCAGATTTAGTAGAGGGGACAAATCTGTGTAATCCCCATTCCACTGACTGAGCATGCAGAGTTGCAGCGGTCTGAGATGTAGGCGTGCAAATGGCACTATGTCCATTGCCACTACCATCAAGCCGATAACTTCCATACACTGAGCCACCGAAGGGCGAGAAGTGGAATAAAGAACACGGCAGGAATTTAGAAGTTTTGATAACCTGGACTCTGTCAGGTAAATCCTCATTTCTACAGAATCTATTAGAGTTCCCAGAAAGGAGACTCTTGTGAGAGGGGATAGAGAACTCTTTTCTTCATTCACCTTCCACCCATGCGACCTCAGAAATGCCAGAACTATGTCCGTATGAGACTTGGCAATTTGGAAATTTGACGCCTGTATCAGGATGTCGTCTAAATATGGGGCCACTGCTATGCCCCACGGTCTTAGGACCACCAGAAGTGACCCCAGAACCTTCGTAAAGATTCTTGGGGCTGTAGCTAATCCAAAGGGAAGAGCTACAAACTGGTAATACCTGTCTAGGAAGGCAAACCTGAGAAACCGATGATGATCTTTGTGTATCAGAATGTGAAGATAAGCATCCTTTAAATCCACTGTAGTCATATATTGACCCTCCTGGATCATAGGTAGGATGGTACGAATAGTCTCCATCTTGAATGATGGAACTCTGAGGAATTTGTTTAAGATCTTGAGATCTAAAATTGGTCTGAAGGTTCCCTCTTTTTTGGGAACCACAAACAGATTTGAGTAAAATCCCTGTCCCTGTTCCTCCTTTGGAATTGGATGTATCACTCCCATAACTAGGAGGTCTTGAACACAGTGTAAGAATGCCTCTCTCTTTATCTGGTTTGCAGATAATTGTGAAAGGTGAAATCTCCCTTTTGGAGGGGAAGCTTTGAAGTCCAGAAGATATCCCTGGGATATAATTTCCAACGCCCAGGGATCCTGGACATCTTTTGCCCAAGCCTGGGCGAAGAGTGAAAGTCTGCCCCCTACTAGATCCATTACCAGATAGGGGGCCGATCCTTCATGCTGTCATAGAGGCAGCAGTGGGCTTTTTGGCCTGCTTGCCTTTGTTCCAGGTCTGGTTAGGTTTCCAGACCGACTTGGACTGGGCAAAAGTTCCCTCATGTTTTGCATTAGAGGAAGTTGATGCCGCACTAGCCTTGAAGTTTCGAAAGGCACAAAAATTAGTCTGTTTGGCCCTTGATTTGGACCTATCCTGAGGAAGGGCATGACCTTTTCCTCCAGTGATATCAGAAATGATCTCCTTCAAACCAGGCCCGAATAGGGTTTGCCCCTTGAAGGGAATGTTAAGCAGCTTAGACTTTGAAGTAACATCAGCTGACCATGATTTAAGCCATAGGGCACAGTCGCACCTGCGACCTCTGCACCCCCTGTAGTTTTGCCCCTGGTAGAAACAGCTCCCTCCACCTTAGGGACTGTCTGCCATAAGTCCCGTGTGGTGGCATCTATTGGAAACATTTTCTTAAAATTAGGAGGGGGAAAGAACGGCACACCTGGTCTATCCCATTCCTTAGTAATAATTTCTGTAAACCTTTTAGGTATTGGAAAAACATCAGTGCACACCGGTACTGCATAGTATTTATCCAATCTACACAATTTCTCTGGCACTGCAATTGTATCACAGTCATTCAGAACAGCTAAAACCTCCATGAGCAACACGCAGAGGTGTTCAAGCTTAAATTTAAATGTAGACATATCAGAATCAGGTTGAATCCTCTTCCCTGAGTCAGAAACATCACCCACAGAAAGAAGCTCTCCTTCCTCAGCTTCTGCATATTGTGAGGGAGTATCAGATATAGCTCTCAAAGCGTCAGTATGCTCTGTATTTCTTCTAACTCCAGAGCTGTCTCGCTTTCCTCTAAACCCAGGTAGTCTGGATAATACCGCTGACAGTGTATTGTCCATGACCGCCGCCATGTCTTGTAAAGTAAATGCTATGGGCGCACTGGAAGTACTTGGCGTCATTAGAGCGTGAGTCCCTTGAGCGGGAGTCAAAGGGTCTGACACGTGGGGCGAGTTAGTCGGCATAACTTCCCCCTCGTCAGATTCCTTTGGTGATAAATATGATCTTTATTACTTAAAGTGAAATCAGTACATTTGGTACACATTCTAAGAGGGAGTTCCACCATGGCTTCTAAACATAATGAACAAGGAGTTTCCTCTATGTCAGACATATTTAAACAGACTAGCAATGAGACCAGCAAGCTTGGAAAACACTTTAAATCAAGTTAACAAGCAAAAAATAAAAACGGTACTGTGCCTTTAAGAAAAACTAATTTTGTCAGAATTTGAAAAACAGTGAAAAAAAATCAGTTAAACAAACGAAATTTTTACAGTGTGTATAATAAGCTAACAGAGCATTGCACCCACTTGTAAATGGATGATTAACCCCTTAGTTCAAAAAACAGATTAAAAAAAACGATATAGACGTTTTTTAACAGTCACAACAAACTGCCACAGCTCTTCTGTGGCCCTACCTTCCCAAACAAACGACTTTGGAAAGCCTAAGAGCCCTTTAGAGAGGTCCTATAGCATTCAGGGGACTCCTGGAAGAAGCTGGATGTCTCAGTCTATAAAAGTTACTGCACAATAAAGCGCTAAATTTGGCCCCTCCCACTCATGTTAAAACAGTGGAAAGCCTCAGGAAACTGTTTCTAGGCAAATTTAAGCCAGCCATGTGGAAAAAAACTAGGCCCCAATAAAGTTTTATCACCAAAGCATATATAAAAATGTTTAAACGTGCCAGCAAATGTTTTATATTGAAAATCTATATGAGTATTACCTCTGAAAGTAAGCATGATACCAGTCGCTATTAAATCACTGTATTCAGGCTTACCTTACATAAATCTGGTCACAGCAGAATTTTCTAGCATTTACATCGCTAGAAAAATGTTTTAACTGCACATACCTCATAGCAGGATAACCGGCACTCCATTCCCCAGCTGAAGTTTACCTCTCTCTTCAGTTATGTGTGAGAACAGCAATGGATCTTAGTTAAAACCTGCTAAGATCATAGAGATCACAGGGAGATTCTTCTTCTATTTTCTGCCTGGGACAAAATAGTACAACTCCGGTACCATTTAAAAATAACAAACTTTTGATTGAAGAAAAAAACAACTACGTTTCACCACTTCTCTCTTACTACCTCCATGCTTGTCGAGAGTTGCAAGAGAATGACTGGATATGGCAGTTAGGGGAGGAGCTATATAGCAGCTCTGCTGTGGGTGATCCTCTTGCAACTTCCTGTTGGGAAGGAGAATATCCCACAAGTAATGGATGATCCGTGGACTGGATACACCTTACAAGAGAAATAAATCCACAAGACTCCTAACACAAAATTCTAGTTTTTAAAAGAAAGAAGAAAAAAAAAAGAAATGAAGGGTTAAGGAAATCACCCATCAAAGTCAAGGGTTTGCGGAGAAAGAAAAGGCAAGAACAACGTCAAGGATTTTTAAGTAAAAAAAAATAAAAAAAACAGCTGAGGAAAAGAAATATAAATCTAAAATAAAAGTTATGAAGTTAAATAAAAACACGAGGAAAGTTCTTCTGTTTGGGGGAAGGAAAGGGTTAAGTGAAAGGGAAGGTTAATAATATCAGGGTAAGAAGGGGTAAAGTATGGGAAAGGGAAAGTATGTGTGTGTATGTGTGTGTGTGCACGCAGATATACGCAGTGTAAGCAGGGGAGGCATAGCTTCACCTGTTATGAATAGAAAAAAGAAAATAATATTGAAGTGAAATAAAAATAAAACATTATCACATTTTCTTACCTTAGCTGCAAATACATGGAGAGAGGCAATGACCAGCTCTGCCTCCCTCAATTGCACAACAACTTAGAAGGTGCTGTATGGAGTGCCCACCCACTGTCTGTCAGGCAAGGAGTCATATTTCTGCCTCTTTGGGGGGGAGCTTGACAGTGTTAGTGTAAGCACTGACAATCTGTGCTGTTGGCGGGAACTAATAGAAGAGTGAAATCTGGGCGGCAGACATATTGTGCTGCAACTGCCTTCACTTAAAGTTGTGCACAACAATTTTTGATTTGAGCACAATGTGTGCAGCATCAGAAGAAGCATTTATTTTAGTGTCTCTTTCTGCTCTGCATTGCGTTTCCTGTGTGGGAAGGGCTAGGTTCCACTTATACAGTTCCCCATGTAAAGGGCTGCTGGAGCATGCAATGCAGGGTAGCAGCAGTCCTTGCTCTATGTTGGCTTTTGTCTGCCTGGCTGTGCTTTTTTACAAACTTCTGCAAGCACTAGGCAGATCAGCAGTGCATTACTGGGATGTGCTAATCTTAGTTCTCAATGCAGCTGTGATAGCTCTCATGTGAAGGTGCTAAGGAGGGACAGCCTTGGTAAAGTATTTATTTTACAAACATGTAATTCCTTATGCTCAGAGTGTATTTGTTGTTATAACATTTGTATTAAAAAGTCTTAATAATTATATAATCATAGTGAACACAATATTAATTTATACTTTTGATTTCTGAGTTGCAATTAAATTGTGGTAGGGAATCAGAGTGTACTGAAAGCATTAAAACAATAAAAGTACAAATGATAAAGGTTTGCTCAGATCCTTAACAGCACTTGTATTAATAGTCACCATATAGACAAAAGGTCCATAGTATACACACATTCACTCAGTAGTCAGCATGTAACATATGGCAAACAGTTCCTTATAATGGGGATACAAAACACAGCACCGCAGGCGAATACTTCGGCCATGGCAAATAAAATGAAGGGAGAGACTTACTTTCTGGGGTGTGACATAATCCTGCAAAACTGCTGTGTATAACTGACTTCTCAGCGTTCTTCATATAGGATTTCCTCCCTGTGGCTCTTACCTTTCAAAACGCTAAGCTTTGGATTCAGCCGCGTGCCATTCACATGACCCAGGTTAACCAATCAAGAAGCTGATATCCCAGAGTGTGCAAATAGACACTCAATGCTCTACCGGCAAACTGGTAATAGTAGGCAACAAATAGGGAAATATTCCAGCAAGCAATCTTCTTAAAACTTAGCTCTTATTAAAGCAAAACATTAAAAGGAAAAAGTTCAAATCTGGTCCCCTATTCCTCCCAGAAGGTAGCACCCCAAAACAAGTGATATCCCTAGGTGCCTCATCAAATTGCCGACAACATACTAAAAGGGCGACTTCATCCACTGCACCCTGCTCGATCAGTACCCTTTTTTAAAAAACGGTGGTCTGTAGCTCAATTACAGTCTGTGCTGAGTTTCAGGATCCCGGATAGGTCGGCAAGGTTTTTCCAGGCCTCTGGAGATCGGCCGTCTGCGTTTTAGCGCATTTCTGCGACACATTATTTAAACATTGATTATTATTTTATTGACATAGCTTCATAGTTATAAGGAGGATTATAATTTAGTATAGTTTGTAACAGTGAGTTATGTTTTGACAGTAGGCAGTATGTGGGAGTTAGTTTGGGGGTTTCAGAAGAGTGTAGTTTAAACATCACGTCAGTGTAGGTGGTATTAGGGACTTAGCTGGACATTCCTAGGGTGTGTAGGTTAGGCATGACGTAGATGTAGGCAGTCAGGGGGAGTAAGCTGGGAGGGGCAGGGGGAGTGTAGATTAGCTGTGACATAGGTGTAGATGGTTGTTGAGAGGTAGCAAAGCAGTGCAGGGGGACTGTAGGTTAGGCGTGACATAGTTATAGGTGTCCAGGGGGAGTTAGAGGGGCGTGCTAGTGGGAGTAGGCTGCACTTTTATTCTGACACACAAGATCGAAATGTTTAAATCAGCGAAGTGCAGGTTTCAAGGAGGGTAGCAGCCATGTTTTTCTCGCCAGCTATCAGCTGTAGAGACTACATAACCTGAGCTAGTTAGAGAAGGAGTAATTAAACGTAGGTCCCCACGGCAATATTTGAAGTGTGCCTACACTGAAACTATTTTTAGTTTCAGTGAGCACACTGTCTGCGCAGTGTAGGCATACTTCAAAATTTTAACATGCTTTTTTAAAACTAGGAACATTTATCAAAGCCTGGATGGACAAGGTTTTGCTTCCTCAAATCTGTCCACTCGGGATTACAGAAATTGTGCAATGCCACGGCCTGATCATGATAGCCTAATGATGCAAGAGTAGGATCTGTCAATAACCTTGGCAAACGTGTTCAAGGTGATTTTAATCTGCTAGCTAAAAGCTTGATAAATGGTCCCCTATTTCATAAAATAGCTTTTTATGAACTTTTAGTTTTCAACAAAAAGTTCATAAAACAAAGTCACAAAAATGATTAGTGTAACCACAATATTCCTACTACTTAGCTAAATGCTCTGTACCCCCTTGCATCATATGGTTGTGAGAGCCAGTCAGCGTTTACCTCTGTTTGTTCAACAGATTACTGTGTGTGGGAGGAAGACAGGAAGAGTAAATTGTGTTCAGGACCTCAGGTCCGTGACTGTCATAATATACTAGTAGGAGATGATTGTAAGGAGTGGCTTCTCCAAGCTTAAGTAAGCTGCTGTGAAATTAGGGTATGTGTGTGGTAACACTGGTTACCTGAAAATGTAGGTTTGGCTTACTCAACCTCAGAATAAGAAGCTGTTTTTTTCCCAGCCACCAGGGAGTTTAGTTCCAGTGTTCAAGTTCTTGTAACATTAGTCTGACTTAGATTAGTAGTGGGCGTTCTTTTCCTCTTACTGTGTAAGTCTACTTAACCATCAGCATTCTAATGTGTCAAATGATTCCAGGCTACACCACTCCTCACTGGAGAAGAGATTGCTTTGTGAGAAATGAATGAATTATGAACAGAGGCAGCCCTAGTGTTATTTCAAATAGGTGTTGCCTTAGGCCTTATTTAAGCAGGGGTCCCTTTTTTGGGATATTTTATGTATACCATGTGCACAACATGTTGACAAGTAGAAAAAATTTGGGAAAACTGAAAGAGAGTCATAGGAAGCTTTGCACCCGTAAGGCCCATCCCTGATATGTTGCCAGAAAATGCCCTGTACCTTTATCTTTCTAGTCATCTTTTCCCTCTCTCTCCTATCTAGCTCATGTCTCTCCTGCGTCTCCATATTTTCTGTCACAACTTACTCATTATTTTTCCTTACTTTTTTTTCTTTGCTATTATACCCTTTTTACTCTTTTGTTTTCTGTTTCTCAAATTTCTTTTTCTCCTTTCTCTATTTCCACTTTCTCCTTCCTCTTCCTTTGTCTCTTTCGCTACACTCTCTCCATCTTAGTCTCTCCATCTCTTTGAAGGAGGCTAATCTGAAGTCTCATTTGAGCTTAGGGCTGACAAGGGTGTTGCAGGGCCATGTGTATGAGCTTAAAAATATCTTTCAGGGCCTGGTGTCTGATCTGGTCTCATTTGAGTATGTAACTGATAGAGGGGGTGCAGGACCAAAAGTGGGACCAGAGGTCTGATGTGGGTAATGACCTGACAAAGGGGTTGCAGTTTCAGAGTTTCATCTCAGGTCTGTTTTGGTCATGGGGCTGACTCAGTGGCTTGATCTTACGTGGGCATGGTACTTAAAGAGTGGCTTCTGTGTCAGGGTCCTTATTTGATGCATGAGTTGAATAAAAATAGATTATCACTCAGGGTTTCTTTATAGTGTTAATGTGACACATTGTTATAAAATATTGTTTAGCCCTGGTTCGAGGTACAGTTAGACCTAAATTGTTTAATTATGCCACAGAATTGTTGTAATAAGATTTAAAGATTTCCCTTGCAAGCAGTGTTTTAATTTTACACTGAGAAACTGACCCTTAGGTGCATATTATTTCAAGGATTTTAAAAGGGACCACTTCATACATGCTTGAAATGAGTCATAGAATTCTGTTCTATTTCACTTCAGTATCCAGTTGCAGAAAGTCTTATTTTGATATCTCACTTTTCAATTTGGAATCAATCAGAGTTTTGTGTATGTGGGGAAAAAATAGCCATAATAGACAATCTGCCCCATTCCAATTAATTTTATGGTCATCAATCTGGAAACAAAGCATCAGATGATTTTCATAGGATTCTTGAAAACATGTTTCTCTTACAGTTTTTACTTTATATTTGAACTGTAATATTGTTGAAAATACTTATATTTAGGACTAGATTACAAGTGGAGCGCTAAATTATTGTGCACTCGCAAATGGGCAAATTTGACAGTTTGCGGGCACGTAATAGCCAGCCATTACAAGTGACTGGTTATTGCTACCACAAGCTTATCGGTAGCAATTAGCACTTATAAAATGAACCAGAAATCAGATCTCTGGTTAATTTTATAAATATGGCCCAAATGCCCCCAAAATACAGTGTAGCGTATTTTATTAAAAAAATAAAGATAGTAGCATCTTTATTTTTTAATAAAATTAGCACACTAGGCAGTATTTTTGGAGGAAAGTTGGCAGGAGTGGGGTGTTAAAAAAAAAAAAACGGCACTGAAAAGTGCCTTCGCATTGCGATCTATGGGAACTGTGTGTTTGCAGTACATATTTATGTATATGCACAGTATATTTATATGTTAATATGTGTATATACACATAAATATATATGTATATATTCATATACATATATATTTATATTTGCTGCCATCACTGTGCTACTTAACCCCTTCGCTGCACTGAAGTTCAGAACGAGGCTCCCATAGCATGTGTTTGTATTACATAGTGGAGGGAAAGCGATATTTAGCGCTCCACTTGTAATCTGGCCCTTAATCTTTAATATAATTAACAATTATGACTCTATACAGGCTGTCTAAGGGTCTGATGATATTTGCATGAATAGCCAATGGCTACAGCAGTATGATACCCTGCACTGCAGGAGTCGAGCGGGAACGCATGGTAACAGAGTTCCTACACTATTTTTGCAAGAGGAACTAAGTTCCCTCTGGACAGAGAACAGAAATGCTTCAGTAAACACTGCTGCTGCTGGTGGAAGGAGTTTGAACACAGTCTGGTTAGAGGGATAGTGAGATCCTCTAGTAATGGACAGTAACACTTCCTACAATACACTAAATGCAATCTTGTCAGGGGTCCTGCTGTGTGATCACCCTGCAATGTGTGTAACACATGGTGCTTACATTTCTGTGTGGCTTACTATGGGGTTATTTAGATCCCCTCAGCAGAAATAGGACAATTGCACCTTAAGTGGGATAGACTCTGTGACAGAGGAGGATTCTCAGGCCCAAGGGCAACCATTCAACCCATCATTGGTTTTAATTTGCTTTCATTAACCAAAGTCTATAGATTAAATACTTATAAATACAATGTGTGTGTAAGTGTGTGTGTATATATATATATATATATATATATATATATATATATATATATATATATATAGGGGGTGGAAGTCTTGGTGAGTTCCCACACATTTTTTGTAGGACTTGACCCCTGCTACACTGTTGGAGGGGAGGTGCAAGCCTCAAGTGTCAGCAGCCCTGATTTTGCAAGTCAGCCACTTATTTACATGCCTAGCACTGTATGCAGGGCAATGATATTGACAAGGAAGATTTTAAAAATAAACTTAAAGTTAGGAATAGGTAATAGAGGATAAGGTCCCATACTTGTACTCCTGCAACTTTAAAATTCACTTGAAACTTGTAGTCAACTTATTGCACTCCCAAATTATATGGATTTGTGGAGACACTGACGCCATAAATCTATAATCAAATTTAAAAGTTGATAGCAATCTCCAACACACTTCCACTGTGTTAGCTCTAGGGGGCGCAAAAATATCCAAATGAATGGAGAGTAAGGGTAATCACTTGATCCCAAGATCTAAATATATATATGTGTGCACATTTATATTATATAACCAACAAATGACCTAAAGTGATAAATAAATATATAAAAAAAATAAAAAAATGTGATAAAATATAATATTGCAAAAAATCAAATAAATATCTGCAAAAGTAATATCTACAAAAAAAGTAAGCATAAATTATGTTTTCTCTTGTTAAGTGTATCCAGTCCACGGATCATCCATTACTTGTGGGATAACAATACCAAAGCTAAAGTACACGGATGAAGGGAGGGACAAGGCAGGCACTTAAATGGAAGGGACCACTGCCTGTAGAACCTTTCTCCCAAAAATAGCCTCCGAAGAAGCAAAAGTATCAAATTTGTAAAATTTTGAAAAGGTATGAAGCGAAGACCAAGTCGCCGCTTTGCAAATCTGTTCAACAGAAGCCTCATTTTTAAAGGCCCAGGTGGAAGCCACAGCTCTAGTAGAATGAGCTGTAATCCTTTCAGGGGGCTGCTGTCCAGCAGTCTCATAGGCTAAGCGTATTACGCTCCAAAGCCAAAAAGAAAGAGAGGTTGCCGAAGCCTTTTGACCTCTCCTCTGTCCAGAGTAAACAACAAACAGGGAAGATGTTTGACGAAAATCTTTAGTCGCTTGTAAGTAAAACTTTAAAGCACGGACTACGTCCAAATTATGTAAAAGACGTTCCTTCTTTGAAGAAGGATTAGGACACAATGATGGAACAACAATCTCTTGATTGATATTCTTGTTGGAAACTACCTTAGGTAAAAACCCAGGTTTTGTACGCAGAACTACTTTATCTGTATGGAAAATCAGATAAGGAGAATCACATTGTAAAGCTGATAACTCAGAGACTCTACGAGCCGAGGAAATAGCCATCAAAAACAGAACTTTCCAAGACAAAAGTTTGATATCAATGGAATGAAGGGGTTCAAACGGAACTCCTTGAAGAACCTTAAGAACCAAGTTTAAGCTCCATGGAGGAGCAACCGGTTTAAACACAGGCTTAATTCTAACCAAAGCCTGACAAAATGCCTGGACGTCTGGAACTTCTGCCAGACGCTTGTGCAAAAGGATAGACAGAGCAGAAATCTGTCCCTTTAAAGAACTAGCTGATAATCCTTTATCCAAACCCTCTTGGAGAAAGGACAATATCCTAGGAATCCTAACCTTACTCCATGAGTAATTCTTGGATTCACACCAATGAAGATATTTGCGCCATATCTTATGGTAGATTTTCCTGGTTACAGGCTTTCGTGCCTGTATTAAGGTATCAATGACTGACTCGGAGAAGCCACGCCTTGATAAAATCAAGCGTTCAATCTCCAGGCAGTCAGTCTCAGAGAAATTAGATTTGGATGATTGAAAGGACCTTGTAGTAGAAGGTCTTGTCTCAGAGGCAGAGGCCAAGGTGGAAAGGATGACATGTCCACCAGGTCTGCATACCAGGTCCTGCGTGGCCACGCAGGCACGATCAAGATCACTGATGCTCTCTCCTGTTTGATATTGGCAATCAGTCGAGGGAGCAGAGGAAACGGTGGAAACACATAAGCCAGGTTGAAGAACCACGGTGCTGCTAAAGCATCTATCAGCGTCACTTCTGGGTCCCTGGACCTGGATCCATAACAAGGAAGCTTGGCGTTCTGGCGAGACGCCATGAGATCCAATTCTGGTGTGCCCCAACGATGAACCAATTGAGCAAACACCTCCGGATGGAGTTCCCACTCCCCCGGATGAAAAGTCTGACTACTTAAAAAATCCCCCTCCCAGTTCGCTACACCTGGGATATGGTTCGCTGAAAGATGGCAAGAGTGAGTCTCTGCCCAGCGAATTATCTTGGAGACTTCTAACATCGCTAGGGAGCTCCTGGTCCCCCCTTGATGGTTGATGTAAGCCACAGTCGTGATGTTGTCCGACTGAAATCTGATGAACCTCAGGGTTGCTAACTGAGGCCAAGCTAGAAGAGCAATGAATATTGCTCTTAACTCCAGAATATTTATTGGGAGGAGTTTCTCCTCCTGAGTCCACGATCCCTGAGCCTTCAGGGAATTCCAGACTGCACCCCAACCTAGAAGGCTGGCATCTGTTGTTACAATTGTCCAATCTAGCCTGCAAAAGGTCATACCTTTTGACAGATGGACCCGAGATAGCCACCAGAGAAGAGAATCTCTGGTCTCTTGATCCAGATTTAGCAGAGGGGACAAATCTGTGTAATCCCCATTCCACTGACTGAGCATGCATAATTGCAGCGGTCTGAGATGTCCATCGTCGCTACCATTAAGCCGATCACTTCCATGCACTGAGCCACCGAAGGGCACGGAATGTAGTGAAGAACACAACAGGAATTTAGAAGCTTTGATAACCTGGACTCCGTCAGGTAAATTTTCATTTCTACAGAATCTATCAGAGTTCCTAGGAAGGAAACCCTTGTGAGGGGTGATAGAGAACTCTTTCTCTCGTTCACTTTCCACCCATGCGACCTCAGAAATGCTAACACTATGTCCGTATGAGATTTGGCAATTTGGAAGTTTGACGCCTGGATCAGGACGTCATCTAGATAAGGGGCCACTGCTATACCCCATGGTCTTAGGACCGTCAGAAGAGACCCCAGAACCTTTGTAAAAATTCTTGGGGCTGTAGCTAACCCGAAGGGAAGAGCCACAAACTGGTAATGCCTGTCTAGAAAGGCAAACCTTAGGAACCGATGATGATCTTTGTGAATCGGTATGTGAAGGTAAGCATCCTTCAAATCCAATGTGGTCATGTACTGACCCTCCTGGATCATAGGTAGGATTGTCCGAATAGTTTCCATTTTGAACGATGGAACTCTGAGGAATTTGTTTAAGCTCTTTAGATCCAAAATTGGTCTGAAGGTTCCCTCTTTTTTGGGAACCACAAACAGATTTGAATAAAATCCCTGTCCTTTTTCCATCTGTGGAGCTGGATGGATCACTCCCATTATTAGGAGGTCTTGCACACAGCGTAAGAATGCCTCTTTCTTTATCTGGTTTACAGATAATCTCGAAAGGTGAAATCTCCCTTGTGGGGGGAAAGCTTTGAAGTCCAGAAGATATCCCTGAGATATGATCTCCAACGCCCAGGGATCCTGAACATCTCTTGCCCACGCCTGGGTGAAGAGAGAAAGTCTGCCCCCTACTAGATCCGTTGCCGGATAGGGGGCCGTTCCTTCATGCTGTCTTAGAGGCAGCAGCAGGCTTTCTCGCCTGCTTGCCTTTGCTCCAGGCCTAGTTAGATTTCCAGGCCAGCTTGGATTGCGCAAAAGTTCCCTCTTGTTTTGTAGCAGAGGAAGTTGATGCTGCACCTGCCTTGAAGTTTCGAAAGGCACGAAAATTAGACTGTTTGGCCCTTGATTTGGCCCTGTCCTGAGGAAGGGTATGACCCTTACCTCCAGTAATGTCAGCAATAATTTCCTTCAAACCAGGCCCGAATAGGGTCTGCCCCTTGAAGGGAATGTTAAGTAATTTAGACTTTGAAGTCACGTCAGCTGACCAAGCTTTAAGCCATAGCGGCCTACGCGCCTGGATGGCGAATCCAGAATTCTTAGCCGTTAGTTTAGTCAAATGAACAATGGCATCAGAAACAAAAGAATTAGCTAGCTTAAGTGTTCTAAGCTTGTCAAGTATTTCAGTCAATGGAGTAGCTGTCTGAAAGGCCTCTTCCAGAGACTCAAACCAGAACGCCGCAGCAGCAGTGACAGGAGCAATGCATGCAAGGGGTTGCAGGATAAAACTTTGTTGAATAAACATTTTCTTAAGGTAACCTTCTAATTTTTTATCCATTGGATCTGAAAAAGCACAACTGTCCTCGACAGGGATAGTGGTACGCTTTGCTAAAGTAGAAACTGCTCCCTCCACCTTAGGGACCGTCTGCCATAAGTCCCGTGTGGTGGCGTCTATTGGAAACATTTTTCTAAAAATAGGAGGGGGGGAAAACGGCACACCGGGTCTGTCCCACTCCTTAGTAATAATTTCTGTAAACCTTTTAGGTATTGGAAAAACGTCAGTACACACCGGCACCGCGTAGTATTTATCCAGTCTACACAATTTCTCTGGCACTGCAATTGTGTCACAGTCATTCAGAGCAGCTAAAACCTCTCCAAGCAACACCTGGAGGTTCTCAAACTTAAATTTAAAAGTAGACATATCTGAATCAGGTTTCCCCGAGTCAGAGACGTCACCCACAGACTGAAGCTCTTCCTCAGCTTCTGCATATTGTGACGCAGTATCAGACATGGGCCTTAAAACAGGAAAAAGTGTGCCATAAGAAAAGCGCTACACTCCCTGTTGGGGTGAGTGTTGCTTGAGGTGGTGTCCACGCTAAGTATCAACGTGTATAAATACAATAGTATGTGTTGAGAAAAAGATATATATATAAATAAGGATATAAAATAGAGATGTATCAGTAAGACTATTTAATTATGACTTAAAAAACCGATTAAAACATTTTTTGTATACAACAAAAGACACAATTGGTGATTGATATACAATTCACAATTATCAGTACAATATCAGTAAAATTATATAAAAGTTGGTTGTGTTAGCAACAATTAAGCGTTTGTTAAAATATGGTATAAGTTAGCTAACAGAAAAAATGGAGTAAGCAAAGATATTAATCTATTGCCTTCATTGCTGATCCTAATAAGTGAATAGTGTTCCTTAAATAAGTAAATGTTGATTTGTGCATATAATGTCCCAAAATGAAGACTCCAAATATGATCCAATGTGCACTCCTAAGGAATATGATGTCCAATTTGTACGTGAGAGTCCTTGTCCTGCACGATGTACACAATGTGTGGAGGCGAAAAAGGTGATTAAAAGTGATTAAAAGTAAAAAATACAAAATTCAAAAATGTGTTGAAAAAACAAGGTGTACACCTAAAAATATAAAAATATTAAAACTGTAAAAAATCCTGTGAAAAATGTGATGCAAAAAAGTGACTGAGTTACTTGGTAAAATAATCTGATATCCCTAGACGTTGTTTGTTTCAAATTAGGTGAATTCCAAAACAAATTATATGATGAGTAAGTAATTCCTGAGTGACCTAAGGAAAAAAAGAAAAATACATAGTGCAATAATGCCTCTAACAGTGTTGGTGATAAGTGTTTAGCTTACCTAGTGCTCCTGAGCCGTTTATACCAGTTTATCTATGCGTTTCGGTCTTGTGAAAGACATTTCTCAAGACTGATATCGGCTCCATCTATTGCTGCCCTTTTTATTAACCTAATTGGCCAATAGTATTTTTTGAAAATTGCGCCGAAAATTTTCCGCTAACAATTTTCGCGCCAATTATTATGTCCCGTATGTTTGGCCTCTAGTTTTGACCTGGAAGAATAATACTGGGTAGTGGATCCTTACGAGGTGTATTGATATACTGCTTAGATCCATATTTCCTATAGTGGGCTAACCGGAAGTGCGTTGCGGCTATCATACGCACTTCCGGTCTTGCGCTGTGTATCTGGGCTGAATTAGAATAGCGGTTAGATAAAAAATAGAACATGTGGTGTCTGGGCTGAATTAGAGTTGCGGTTAAGTAGAAAATAGAACAGGTGGTATTACGGACTCAGGAGCAACTGGTTTACATCCAAACTTTAAGTAGTCAAGTATTTGAAGTACCGTTTCAAATATTCACCTAAGATATAATTAAGTATAATATAATTACGTGAATTAAATAATGTTCTAATTGCTAAAATAATCTAGACAGGTGTGAAAGTATTAAAATCTATAAATATGTTAATATTTAAAAGATTGAGGTAATGGCACAAGGGTGAGTGATCTTTGTAATAATATTAAAATATATTAAAATATATTAAAATATAGTTATTATAAATGAATTAGGGAGGAAATAAAAGGTTTAAATTATTATAATAATTATTATAAAGGACCCATTCTAAAAACCTAAACAAAAAACCTAAAAATTTAAATGCACTAAAGTTACTGTTAAGCAATTTTCCAGGTTTTATGCCCAACACTATAATGCAGGTTGGGAATGATAAAAATTCGAAATAAATAAGTTACATTAGTAACTCGATTAGGTTAAATCAGATCAGTGAAAAGTTTGGTATATCTTAAATCCACTATTTAGCCCATTGGTAAGTTAATATTTAGTGATGATTTAGGGACTTATAAGGGTAACATTAATATCTTCATATACTGGTCGGGACTAAGATGGTGATGGTTCCTTCAGATGTCATCATAGTAGATGGAATATTTCCATGCTGCTATTGAATCCTTTTGGAAAGGTGCAGTCTAATGGGAAAATCCATTTAGATTCTACTCTAAGGAGTTGCTTTTCAAAATCCCCCCCTCTCCAATTCTTTATTGGTTTGTCAATTCCCATAAATTTGAAGGTTTTACTGTTGCCATTATGAACTTCTTTGAAATGTTTATAGATTGGGAGATCTTCTTTTCCCCATTTTATCTTGAGTAGGTGCTCCCGAATCCTATCTCTCAATTTCCTGGATGTCTGCCCTATGTACTGCAGTCCACATCCGCATTCTATCATATATATGATTCCTGTGTCATGGCACCTTATCATCTCTTTCATCTCAAAGGATTCACTTGTTACCTTAGATTTAAAGGTATACCCCTAATTCCCATGTTTGCAGGCTTTACATAATTGACATGGGAAAAAACCTTTTAACTGTTGGCCGTGTACACTCTTTGTCTTGTTTCTGGTGGTGTTGGTGGGGATGCTCGGTGCAATCATTGTTTTAATATTCTTTGTTTTCCGATATATGAAATTGGGGGACTCAGTCAAATCTTTCCCGATGATGTTATCCTCTTTGAGGAAGTGCCAATGTTTCTTAATGATTCTTTCTATTAGGAATCTGTTTTCACTGTACTCAGTGATAAATGGCACACAGATTTCTGTTTTTTCATCCTTATGCTTATCTTTATATTTCAACATGGATTCTCTATTCATTATTTCCACCTCCTTCATTGTGTTGTTTATACTTGATTCGTCGTATCCCCTTTACAGGAATCTTTTCTTCAGAATTTCTGATTGCTCTTTCCATTTATTTAACTCGTAACAGTTTCTTCTGATTCTCATAAACTGTCCTTTGGGGATGTTGGACTTCCATCTATGGTGGTGGCAGCTTGTTTGATGAATGTAATTGCTGCAATCTACGTCTTTAAAATATGTCGCTGTTGATAACTTTCCTTTTTTGACACTTATATCTAAGTCTAAAAAGTGGATGTTATGTTTACTTATCTCATAAGTGAAGTGCAGATTCTTACAATTCTGATTCATCACGTTTATAGTGTGTGTAAGATCTTCCATAGAGCCTTTCCACACTATGATGATATCATCTATGTATCTCTTGTATAGGACCAGGTCTGCGCCCGCTGGGCAGGAGTCCCAGAAGATCTTCTCCCATAGGCCCATGTATAAATTGGCGTAGCTGGGCGCAAACCTGGTCCCGATAGCTGTTCCACATGTTTGATTATAGAATTTTCCTCTGTCGTTGAAATAATTATGAGTAAGGATATATAGGATTCCTTCCAGTATAAACTCCCTTTGATCTGGGCTCAAATCTCTGTCTTTGTCCAAAAAGTATTCTACTGCTTCTACACCTAGGTTGTGTGGAATACTCGTGTAAAGAGCAGTGACGTCTCAGGTGGCTAGGATGTAATCTTCTTCCCATTTCAGTTCGTTCAATATGTTCAGAATTTCGGTTGAGTCCTTTAGATAGGATGGGAGTTTCTGTACATACTTCTGGAGTCTCCTATCTATATATTCAGATAGGTTACAAGTTATAGATTTGATGCCTGATATAATCGGCCTTCCAGGATGGTTCATTAGTCTTTTATGAATTTTTGGGAGGTAATAAAATACAGGTATTCTAGGGTTCTTAATAGATATATACCTGTATTCCCGATTATTAAGCACACCCCTCCTTTTGGCTGATAGAAGCATGCAATCCAATTGTTTCTTAAACTTATCCGTGGGGTCTGATTCGAGGACTTTGTAAGTTTCTGAGTCCCCCAAAATTCTGTCCGACTCCTTATTGTAGTCTTCTTTGTTTAAAATCACAATGCCCCCACCCTTGTCTGCGGGTTTCACTATGATGTCCCTATTATTTTCCAAACTTTTAATGGTATCCATTTGGGTTTTGGTCAAATTATGACTGAATTTCTTGAGTTGGGTATTATTTAATTTCTTTAAATCATCACAAACTATATTCTCAAAGGTTTCAATGTGTGGACCTTTGTGTGTAACGGGAAAAAAGGTGGATTTGGGTTTAAGGTCAGTATAGTTTGGTTTCTCCTGTGTCTGATCTGTTGTTGAGAGTGTATTTACTTCTGGGGTCCAATTGTTGTTTTGTTTCTCTAATGCAGATTTACAGAAAAATCTTTTAAGGGTTAGTTTCCTAACTAACTGCTTAATGTGGGTGTAGGTTTGGAATTTATCCAAACCCCTAGATTGGGCGTATGATAGCCCTAACGAGAGAACTTCAATGTCTTTTGGATTTAAACTTGTTTTGCTTAAATTGTATATACCTGTTGTTTTAGAGTTGCTTGTGGAGGGAACTGCAATGCGTGTGTTTTCTTGTGTTTCTTTATGATTATGTGTATTCTTTAGACTTATCTTTTTTATCTTTGATCCTGCTCTTCTACCTCTGAGTTTATTCTTTTTTGAATGGGGGAGTCTTCCATGTCCTGTATTCTTTATTTTCTCTTTGACTGTTTGTTTCTGTCTACTAGTGACATGTTGCCCTCCCCTAAAAAATGATGTTCCTTATTTTGGCTGTTTGAGGCCCCTGATGGTGTGTTTTTTTGTGTCACTCTTTCAGGGGTATGGTTATTTGTTCCTTCCTCGTGTCTTAGGTATTCAAACCTGTTTGTCATAGATATGGGGGTATCTGGCCAATCCTGTTGTATGCTTGGATTGTATGTATTTCTAGGGGTGTACCCTCCATTATTTTCATTAAAGTGTACTTTAGGCCTTGTGTATCTATGATCTTGTCTGTACCCGTAATCCATATGTCGGTTACTCCTATTCCTATACGAGTCTCTGTCTTCATAGGATGGGAATCTTCCCCATTGTCTGTTATTATAGTATCTAGGAGACCTCCCTTGGAAATATCTATCGTCAGCTGTATATTGGTATGGTGTTTCCCTATAGCCGTATCTCATTTGGTTTTCATGTCTATGATGTTGATTATGATAGTATTGTGGGTATTGTCTCTGATATGGGGGCCTGTTTGATTGTAATTGGGCTTGGTCCCAGTTACCTCTATTTTGTTGTCTAAAGGGGCCTCTATTATCTACCCTAAATTGAGGTGGATTTCTGGGATGTTGGTCCCTGGCCCATGGGTGTTGTCTATCATGAGTGTACTCGACCTCTCTATGATAACCCCGTTGTTTGTGTAAGTTTTGTTGATTCTGTTGATATGTTCCTTTATGTTTATTGTTATGATTATAATTTGATGTTGTTAATACGCTATCATCTTCTGTATCTATGTTATTGTTCCCTGTTTGTTGTTCACTCGTCCTATTTGATTCTACCTTTTTGAGATTTGCTGTGTTTAAGTCTCTGTGTATTTTCTTTGTTTTTTTTGAAATAATATAATCTTTTATTTTCTTGATTTTGGAACATAATTGTTCCTGTTTTGTTTTGAATACATTCAAATCTTTAATGTGTTCCATTTTACTCTCTTCTTCTTTAATTTTGCTATCTAAGTCTGTGAGTAAGTGACCCCTGTAATCTATAATAATCTGCATTAGTGTGTGAGAAATCTCTTTAATTGCATTCTCCCATCTTATGGAATACTCCTGATTTTCTATATTAAATGAGCAGTTTTTTGTACCATTAAGCCTTTTGGTATGATATTAAGCTCTAAACATTTTTTTAAAAAGGAAATTTCTGCAGTATATTTGGTCTCTGATATCAGTAATTTTTCTAATGTTTTGAAAGTGGCATCTATATCTACCACTTCTCCATTAGGTTGATTGGTATCGTTATTAAGGGCTTGAAATATATCAAAATTGATATCTGTCTTTAGACTACTAATGGTAGTGTTATTATTGGTAGTAGAGGGTGTTTCCTCCATTTTAGAGCTTAAGAATATGACGTTGATTTTAATCTAATGGACTATGATCTTCGGCAGCTTAATGATATTGGTTGGGAAGAGTGAAAGAACAGTTCAGATAAAGTATATCAGAATGCCCCAAAGAGTTCTACCACACAAGCTTTTCTTAGTATAGGCGAGATATCCCAACCAGATCTCTAAGAGATAAGGAAAAAGTGTGCCACAAGAAAAGCGCTACACTCCCTGTTGGGGTGAGTGTTGCTTTAGGTGGTGTCCACGCTAAGTATCAACGTGTATAAATACAATAGTATGTGTTGAGAAAAAGATATATATATAAATAAGGATATAAAATAGAGATGTATCAGTAAGACTATTTAATTATGACTTAAAAAAACGATTAAAACATTTTTTGTATACAACAAAAGACACAATTGGTGATTGATATACAATTCACAATTATCAGTACAATATCAGTAAAATTATATAAAAGTTGGTTGTGTTAGCAACAATTAAGCGTTTGTTAAAATATGGTATAAGTTAGCTAACAGAAAAAATGGAGTAAGCAAAGATATTAATCTATTGCCTTCATTGCTGATCCTAATAATTGAATAGTGTTCCTTAAATAAGTAAATGTTGATTTGTGCTTATAATGTCCCAAAATGAAGACTCCAAATATGATCCAATGTGCACTCCTAAGGAATATGATGTCCAATTTGTACGTGAGAGTCCTTGTCCTGCACGATGTACACAATGTGTGGAGGTGAAAAAGGTGATTAAAAGTGATTAAAAGTAAAAAATACAAAATTCAAAAATGTGTTGAAAAAACAAGGTGTACACCTAAAAATATAAAAATATTAAAACTGTAAAAAATCCTGTGAAAAATGTGATGCAAAAAAGTGACTGAGTTGCTTGGTAAAATAATGTGATATCCCTAGACGTTGTTTGTTTCAAATTAGGTGAATTCCAAAACAAATTATATGATGAGTAAGTAATTCCTGAGTGACCTAAGGAAAAAAAGAAAAATACATAGTGCAATAATGCCTCTAACAGTGTTGGTGATAAGTGTTTAGCTTACCTAGTGCTCCTGAGCCGTTTATACCAGTTTTTCTACGCGTTTCGGTCTTGTGAAAGACCTTTCTCAAGACTGGTATCGGCTCCATCTATTGCTGCCCTTTTTATTAACCTAATTGGCCAATAGTATTTTTTTAAAATTGCGTTGAAAATTTTCCGCTAATAATTTTCGCGCCAATTATTATGTCCCGTATGTTTGGCCTCTAGTTTTGACCTGGAAGAATAATACTGGGTAGTGGATCCTTACGAGGTGTATTGATATACTGCTTAGATCCATATTTCCTATAGTGGGCTTACCGGAAGTGCGTTGCGGCTATCATACGCACTTCCGGTCTTGCGCTGTGTATCTGGGCTGAATTAGAATAGCGGTTAGATAAAAAATAGAACATGTGGTGTCTGGGCTGAATTAGAGTTGCGGTAAAGTAGAAAATAGAACAGGTGGTATTACGGACTCAGGAGCAACTGGTTTACATCCAAACTTTAAGTAGTCAAGTATTTGAAGTACCGTTTCAAATATTCGCCTAAGATATAATTAAGTATAATATAATTACATGAATTAAATAATGTTCTTATTGTTAAAATAATCTAGACAGGTGTGAAAGTATTAAAATCTATAAATATGTTAATATTTAAAAGATTGAGGTAATGGCCCAAGGGTGAGTGATCTTTGTAATAATATTAAAATATATTAAAATATATTAAAATATAGTTATTATAAATGAATTAGGGAGGAAATAAAAGGTTTAAATTATTATAATAATTATTATAAAGGACCCATTCTAGAAACCTAAACAAAAAACCTAAAAATTTAAACGCACTAAAGTTACTGTTAAGCAATTTTCCAGGTTTTATGCCCAACACTATAATGCAGGTTGGGAATGATAAAAATTCGAAATAAATAAGTTACATTAGTAACTCGATTAGGTTAAATCAGATCAGTGAAAAGTTTGGTATATCTTAAATCCACTATTTAGTCCATTGGTAAGTTAATAATTAGTGATGATTTAGGGACTTATAAGGGTAACATTAATATCTTCATATACTGGTCGGGACTAAGATGGTGATGGTTCCTTCAGATGTCATCAAAGTAGATGGAATATTTCCATGCTGCTATTGAATCCTTTTGGAAAGGTGCAGTCTAATAGGAAAATCCATTTAGATTCTACTCTAAGGAGTTGCTTTTCGAAATCCCCCCCTCTCCAATTCTTTATTGGTTTGTCAATTCCCATAAATTTGAAGGTTTTACTGTTGCCATTATGAACTTCTTTGAAATGTTTATAGATTGGGAGATCTTCTTTTCCCCATTTAATCTTGAGTAGGTGCTCCCGAATCCTATCTCTCAATTTCCTGGATGTCTGCCCTATGTACTGCAGTCCACATCCGCATTCTATCATATATATGATTCCTGTGTCATGGCACCTTATCATCTCTTTCATCTCAAAGGATTCATTTGTTACCTTAGATTTAAAGGTATACCCCTTTTTCCCATGTTTGCAGGATTTACATAATTGACATGGGAAAAAACCTTTTAACTGTTGGCCGTGTACACTCTTTGTCTTGTTTCTGGTGGTGTTGGTGGGGATGCTCGGTGCAATCATTGTTTTAATATTCTTTGTTTTCCGATATATGAAATTGGGGGACTCAGTCAAATCTTTCCCGATGATGTTATCCTCTTTGAGGAAGTGCCAATGTTTCTTAATGATTCTTTCTATTATGAATCTGTTTTCACTGTACTCAGTGATAAATGGCACACAGATTTCTGTTTTTTCATCCTTATTCTTATCTTTATATTTCAACATGGATTCTCTATTCATTATTTCCACCTCCTTCATTGTGTTGTTTATACTTGATTCGTCGTATCCCCTTTCCAGGAATCTTTTCTTCAGAATTTCTGATTGCTCTTTCCATTTATTTAACTCGTAACAGTTTCTTCTGATTCTCATAAACTGTCCTTTGGGGATGTTGGACTTCCATCTATGGTGGTGGCAGCTTGTTTGATGAATGTAATTGCTGCAATCTACGTCTTTAAAATATGTCGCTGTTGATAACTTTCCTTTTTTGACACTTATATCTAAGTCTAAAAAGTGGATGTTATGTTTACTTATCTCATAAGTGAAGTGCAGATTCTTACAATTCTGATTCATCACGTTTATAGTGTGTGTAAGATCTTCCATAGAGCCTTTCCACACTATGATGATATCATCTATGTATCTCTTGTATAGGACCAGGTCTGCGCCCGCTGGGCAGGAGTCCCAGAAGATCTTCTCCCATAGGCCCATGTATAAATTGGCGTAGCTGGGCGCAAACCTGGTCCCCATAGCTGTTCCACATGTTTGATTATAGAATTTTCCTCTGTCGTTGAAATTTTGGGACATTATAAGCACAAATCAACATTTACTTATTTAAGGAACACTATTCACTTATTAGGATCAGCAATGAAGGCAATAGATTAATATCTTTGCTTACTCCATTTTTTCTGTTAGCTAACTTATACCATATTTTAACAAATGCTTAATTGTTGCTAACACAACCAACTTTTATATAATTTTACTGATATTGTACTGATAATTGTGAATTGTATATCAATCACCAATTGTGTCTTTTGTTGTATACAAAAAATGTTTTAATCGTTTTTTAAGTCATAATTAAATAGTCTTACTGATACATCTCTATTTTATATCCTTATTTATATATATATATCTTTTTCTCAACACATACTATTGTATTTATACACGTTGATACTTAGCGTGGACACCACCTCAAGCAACACTCACCCCAACAGGGAGTGTAGCGCTTTTCTTGTGGCACACTTTTTCCTTATTTCTTAGAGATCTGGTTGGGAGATCTCGCCTATACTAAGAAAAGCTTGTGTGGTAGAACTCTTTGGCGCATTCTGATATACTTTACTTGAACTGTTCTTTCACTCTTCCCAACCAATATCATTAAGCTGCCGAAGATCATAGTCCATTAGATTAAAATCAACGTCATATTCTTAAGCTCTAAAATGGAGGAAACACCCTCTACTACCAATAATAACACTACCATTAGTAGTCTAAGGACAGATATCAATTTTGATATATTTCAAGCCCTTAATAACGATACCAATCAACCTAATGGAGAAGTGGTAGATATAGTTGCCACTTTCAAAACATTAGAAAAATTACTGATATCAGAGACCAAATATACTGCAGAAATTTCCTTTTTAAAAAAATGTTTAGAGCTTAATATCATACCAAAAGGCTTAATGGTACAAAAAAACTGCTCATTTAATATAGAAAATCAGGAGTATTCCATAAGATGGGAGAATGCAATTAAAGAGATTTCTCACACACTAATGCAGATTATCATAGATTACAGGGGTCACTTACTCACAGATTTAGATAGCAAAATTAAAGAAGAAGAGAGTAAAATGGAACACATTAAATATTTGAATGTATTCAAAACAAAACAGGAACAATTATGTTCCAAAATCAAGAAAATAAAAGATGATATTTAAAAAAAAAACAAAGAAAATACACAGAGACTTAAACACAGCAAATCTCAAAAAGGTAGAATCAAATAGGACGAGTGAACAACAAACAGGGAACAATAACATAGATACAGAATATGATAGCGTATTAACAACATCAAATTATAATCATAACAATAAACATAAAGGAACATATCAACAGAATTAACAAAACTTACACAAACAAAGGGGTTATCATAGAGAGGTCGAGTACACTCATGATAGACAACACCCATGGGCCAGGGACCAACATCCCAGAAATCCACCTCAATTTAGGGTAGATAACATAGGCCCCTTTAGACAACAAAATAGAGGTAACTGGGTCCAAGCCCAATTACAATCAAACAGGCCCCCATATCAGAGACAATACCCACAATACTATCATAATCAACATCATAGACATGAAAACCAAATGAGATACGGCTATAGGGAAACACCATACCAATATACAGCTGACGATAGATATTTCCAAGGGAGGTCTCCTAGATACTATAATAACAGACAATGGGGAAGATTCCCATCCTATGAAGACAGAGACTCGTATAGGAATAGGAGTAACCGACATATGGATTACGGGTACCGACAAGATCATAGATACACAAGGCCTAAAGTACACTTTAATGAAAATAATGGAGGGTACACCCCTAGAAATACATACAATCCAAGCATACAACAGGATTGGCCAGATACCCCCATATCTATGACAAACAGGTTTGAATACCTAAAACATGAGGAAGGAACAAATAACCATACCCCTGAAAGAGTGACACAAAAAAACACACCATCAGGGGCCTCAAACAGCCAAAATAAGGAACATCATTTTTTAGGGGAGGGCAACATGTCACTAGTAGACAGAAACAAACAGTCAAAGAGAAAACAAAGAATACAGGACATGGAAGACTTCCCCATTCAAAAAAGAATAAACTCAGAGGTAGAAGAGCAGGATCAAAGATAAAAAAGATAAGTCTAAAGAATACACATAATCATAAAGAAACACAAGAAAACACACGCATTGCAGTTCCCTCCACAAGCAACTCTAAAACAACAGGTATATACAATTTAAGCAAAACAAGTCTAAATCCAAAAGACATTGAAGTTCTCTCGTTAGGGCTATCATACGCCCCATCTAGGGGTTTGGATAAATTCCAAACCTACACCCACATTAAGCAGTTAGTTAGGAAACTAACCCTTAAAAGATTTTTCTGTAAATCTGCATTAGAGAAACAAAACAACAATTGGACCCCAGAAGTAAATACACTCTCAACAACAGATCAGACACAGGAGAAACCAAACTATACTGACCTTAAACCCAAATCCACTTTTTTCCCGTTACACACAAAGGTCCACACATTGAAACCTTTGAGAATATAGTTTGTGATGATTTAAAGAAATTAAATAATACCCAACTCAAGAAATTCAGTCATAATTTGACCAAAACCCAAATGGATACCATTAAAAGTTTGGAAAATAATAGGGACATCATAGTGAAACCCGCAGACAAGGGGCATTGTGATTTTAAACAAAGAAGACTACAATAAGGAGTCGGACAGAATTTTGGGGGACTCAGAAACTTACAAAGTCCTCGAATCAGACCCCACAGATAAGTTTAAGAAACAATTGGATTGCATGCTTCTATCAGCCAAAAGGAGGGGTGTGCTTAATAATCGGGAATACAGGTATATATCTATTAAGAACCCTAGAATACCTGTATTTTATTACCTCCCGAAAATTCATAAAAGACTAACGAACCCACCCGGAAGGCCGATTATATCAGGCATCGAATCTATAACTTGTAACCTATCTGAATATATAGATAGGAGACTCCAGAAGTATGTACAGAAACTCCCATCCTATCTAAAGGACTCAACAGAAATTCTGAACATATTGAACGAACTGAAATGGGAAGAAGATTACATCCTAGCCACCTGTGATGTCACTGCTCTTTACACGAGTATTCCACACAACCTAGGTGTAGAAGCAGTAGAATACTTTTTGGACAAAGACAGAGATTTGAGCCCAGACCAAAGGGAGTTTATACTGGAAGGAATCCTATATATCCTTACTCATAATTATTTCAACGACAGAGGAAAATTCTATAATCAAACATGTGGAACAGCTATGGGGACCAGGTTTGCGCCCAGCTACGCCAATTTATACATGGGCCTATGGGAAAAGATCTTCTGGGACTCCTGCCCAGCGGGCGCAGACCTGGTCCTATACAAGAGATACATAGATGATATCATCATAGTGTGGAAAGGCTCTATGGAAGATCTTACACACACTATAAACGTGATGAATCAGAATTGTAAGAATCTGCACTTCACTTATGAGATAAGTAAACATAACATCCACTTTTTAGACTTAGATATAAGTGTCAAAAAAGGAAAGTTATCAACAGCGACATATTTTAAAGACGTAGATTGCAGCAATTACATTCATCAAACAAGCTGCCACCACCATAGATGGAAGTCCAACATCCCCAAAGGACAGTTTATGAGAATCAGAAGAAACTGTTACGAGTTAAATAAATGGAAAGAGCAATCAGAAATTCTGAAGAAAAGATTCCTGGAAAGGGGATACGACGAATCAAGTATAAACAACACAATGAAGGAGGTGGAAATAATGAATAGAGAATCCATGTTGAAATATAAAGATAAGAATAAGGATGAAAAAACAGAAATCTGTGTGCCATTTATCACTGAGTACAGTGAAAACAGATTCATAATAGAAAGAATCATTAAGAAACATTGGCACTTCCTCAAAGAGGATAACATCATCGGGAAAGATTTGACTGAGTCCCCCAATTTCATATATCGGAAAACAAAGAATATTAAAACAATGATTGCACCGAGCATCCCCACCAACACCACCAGAAACAAGACAAAGAGTGTACACGGCCAACAGTTAAAAGGTTTTTTCCCATGTCAATTATGTAAAGCCTGCAAACATGGGAATTAGGGGTATACCTTTAAATCTAAGGTAACAAGTGAATCCTTTGAGATGAAAGAGATGATAAGGTGCCATGACACAGGAATCATATATATGATAGAATGCGGATGTGGACTGCAGTACATAGGGCAGACATCCAGGAAATTGAGAGATAGGATTCGGGAGCACCTACTCAAGATAAAATGGGGAAAAGAAGATCTCCCAATCTATAAACATTTCAAAGAAGTTCATAATGGCAACAGTAAAACCTTCAAATTTATGGGAATTGACAAACCAATAAAGAATTGGAGAGGGGGGGATTTTGAAAAGCAACTCCTTAGAGTAGAATCTAAATGGATTTTCCCATTAGACTGCACCTTTCCAAAAGGATTCAATAGCAGCATGGAAATATTCCATCTACTATGATGACATTTGAAGGAACCATCACCATCTTAGTCCCGACCAGTATATGAAGATATTAATGTTACCCTTATAAGTCCCTAAATCATCACTAAATATTAACTTACCAATGGGCTAAATAGTGGATTTAAGATATACCAAACTTTTCACTGATCTGATTTAACCTAATCGAGTTACTAATGTAACTTATTTATTTCGAATTTTTATCATTCCCAACCTGCATTATAGTGTTGGGCATAAAACCTGGAAAATTGCTTAACAGTAACTTTAGTGCGTTTAAATTTTTAGGTTTTTTGTTTAGGTTTTTAGAATGGGTCCTTTATAATAATTATTATAATAATTTAAACCTTTTATTTCCTCCCTAATTCATTTAAAATAACTATATTTTAATATATTTTAATATATTTTAATATTATTACAAAGATCACTAACCCTTGTGCCATTACCTCAATCTTTTAAATATTAACATATTTATAGATTTTAGTACTTTCACACCTGTCTAGATTATTTTAGCAATAAGAACATTATTTAATTCACGTAATTATATTATACTTAATTATATCTTAGGCGAATATTTGAAACGGTACTTCAAATACTTGACTACTTAAAGTTTGGATGTAAACCAGTTGCTCCTGAGTCCGTAATACCACCTGTTCTATTTTCTACTTTACCGCAACTCTAATTCAGCCCAGACACCACATGTTCTATTTTTTATCTAACCGCTATTCTAATTCAGCCCAGATACACAGCGCAAGACCGGAAGTGCGTATGATAGCCGCAACGCACTTCCGGTTAGCCCACTATAGGAAATATGGATCTAAGCAGTATATCAATACACCTCGTAAGGATCCTCTACCCAGTATTATTCTTCCAGGTCAAAACTAGAGGCCAAACATACGGGACATAATAATTGGCGCGAAAATTATTAGCGGAAATTTTTTGGCGCAATTTTCAAAAAATACTATTGGCCAATTAGGTTATTAAAAAGGGCAGCAATAGATGGAGCCGATACCAGTCTTGAGAAAGGTCTTTCACAAGACCGAAACGCGTAGAAAAACTGGTATAAACGGCTCAGGAGCACTAGGAAAGCTAAACACTTATCACCAACACTGTTAGAGGCATTATTGCACTATGTATTTTTCTTTTTTTCCTTAGGTCACTCAGGAATTACTTACTCATCATATAATTTGTTTTGGAATTCACCTAATTTGAAACAAACAACGTCTAGGGATATCACATTATTTTACCAAGCAACTCAGTCACTTTTTTGCATCACATTTTTCACAGGATTTTTTACAGTTTTAATATTTTTATATTTTTAGGTGTACACCTTGTTTTTTCAACACATTTTTGAATTTTGTATTTTTTACTTTTAATCACTTTTAATCACCTTTTTCACCTCCACACATTGTGTACATCGTGCAGGACAAGGACTCTCACATACAAATTGGACATCATATTCCTTAGGAGTGCACATTGGATCATATTTGGAGTCTTCATTTTGGGACATTATATGCACAAATCAACATTTACTTATTTAAGGAACACTATTCACTTATGAGGATCAGCAATGAAGGCAATAGATTAATATCTTTGCTTACTCCATTTTTTCTGTTAGCTAACTTATACCATATTTTAACAAACGCTTAATTGTTGCTAACACAACCAACTTTTATATAATTTTACTGATATTGTACTGATAATTGTGAATTGTATATCAATCACCAATTGTGTCTTTTGTTGTATACAAAAAATGTTTTAATCGTTTTTTTAAGTCATAATTAAATAGTCTTACTGATACATCTCTATTTTATATCCTTATTTATATATATATATATATATATATATATATATCTTTTTCTCAACACATACTATTGTATTTATACACGTTGATACTTAGCGTGGACACCACCTCAAGCAACACTCACCCCAACAGGGTGTGTAGCGCTTTTCTTGTGGCACACTTTTTCCTTATCTCTTAGAGATCTGGTTGGGAGATCTCGCCTATACTAAGAAAAGCTTGTGTGGTAGAACTCTTTGACGTATTCTGATATACTTTATCTGAAATGGGCCTTAAAACATCTGCGCGCTCTGTATTACGTCTAACCCCAGAGCTATTGCGCTTTCCTCTGAATTCAGGCAGTCTGGCTAATACCGCTGACAGGGTATTATCCATGATTGCCGCCATGTCCTGCAAAGTAATTGCTATGGGCGTCTTTGATGTACTTGGCGCCATTTTAGCGTGAGTCCCTTGAGCGGGAGTCAAAGGGTTCGACACGTGGGGACAGTTAGTCGGCATAACTTCCCCCTCGTCAGAATCCTCTGGTGATAATTCTTTTAAAGATAACAGCTGATCTTTATTGTTTAAAGTGAAATCAATACATTTAGTACACATTCTCCTATGGGGTTCCACCATGGCTTTTAAACATAATGAACAAGGAGTTTCCTCTATGTCAGACATGTTTATACAGACTAGAAATGAGACTAGCAAGCTTGGAAAACACTTTAAATCAAGTTAACAAGCAATATAAAAAAAAAAACGTTAATGTGCCTTTAAGAGAAACAAATTTTGCCAAAATTTGAAATAACAGTAAAAAAAGGCAGTTAAACTAACGAAATTTTTACAGTGTATGTAACAAGTGAGCAGAGCATTGCACCCACTTGCAAATGGATGATTAACCCCTTAATACAAAAAACAGATTAACAAAACGAAAAATATGTTTTTTAAACAGTCATAACAACTGCCACAGCTCCTACTTTTGAAGCCTTTTGAGCCCTTCAGAGATGTCCTATAGCATGCAGGGGACTGCTGAGGGAAGCTGAATGTCACAGTTTGTAATTTTAACTGCACCAACTGTAACTTTTATACTATAACAGTGGAAAGCCTCAGGAAACTGTTTCTAGACAAAAATAAAGCCAGCCATGTGGAAAAAACTAGGCCCCAATAAGTTTTATCACCAAAGCATATATAAAAACGATTAAACATGCCAGCAAACGTTTTATATTGCACATTAATCAGAGTATATACTTCTGATAGCAAGCCTGATACTAGTCGCTATTAAATCACTGTATTTAGGCTTTAACTTACATTAATCCGGTATCAGCAGCATTTTCTAGCAAATTCCATCCCTAGAAAAACTTAACTGCACATACCTTATTGCAGGATACCCTGCACGCCATTCTCCCTCTGAAGTTACCTCACTCCTCAAACGTATGTGAGAACGGCAGTGGATCTTAGTTACTTCTGCTAAGATCATAGAAAAACGCAGGCAGATTCTTCTTCTAAATTCTGTCTGAGATAAAATAGTACACTCCGGTACCATTTAAAACAATAAACTTTTGATTGAAGAAAAAACTAACTATATTTTACCACTTTCCTCTAACTACCTCCAGCTATGTTGAGAGCTTGCAAGAGAATGACTGGATATGGCCGTTAGGGGAGGAGCTATATAGCAGCTCTGCTGTGGGTGATCCTCTTGCAACTTCCTGTTGGGAAGGAGAATATCCCACAAGTAATGGATGATCCGTGGACTGGATACACCTAACAAGAGAAACTAAAATATGGTGATCAAAGCAATGAGGTCTTAATAGTCCTTACAATAGCCCTACAATCGCAGGTGAGCAAATATATAACATAATTGGAGCTACAATCCAATCTTTCTTTTAGTTGGTAAGTATACCCTAAAGTTGAGGAAATGACACTAGTGGTTACATGGGTCACATATTTACACATATTTACACATTTTTTGCCACATCTATAGGATCCTTTTCTCGTATAACTATTGTTAACAATATTTGCTCACCTGCGATTGTGGGGCTCAATATTTAGGTAGGACCATAAGAAAGGTTAGGAGTAGATGGGGCGAACATTATAGAAATATAGTAAAAAAAAGTATAAAACATAGTGTATCCAGACACCACAATCAATGCCAAGTTGTCAATAAGTGCCGATTTCATATTACACCATTGGAAAGGATTCAATATAAACAAGGCACTAATAGGTTCAAAAATCTTTGTCAGAGAGAAACATACTGGATCTATAAATTTAACTCACTATATCCAGCAGGTTTTAAATATATATATATAATTTAATTTTTTATCATTGTACATCTTGTGAACAATTGTCATATTATTATTACATTTTACACACATCATTGAGAAGAATAACTTGAGTTCATTTTATGGTATATATATATATGTCATGTTACTTATTATATTCATCTTTACATCTTAATATATCCCGACTATTAGATCCACATAGCTGAGGAGTTTTTCATTGACATTTCCTTATAGACAGTGAGATTTATTAATTTAGTTTGTATGCACCTATGTAGGTATTCATGTGTTTAGGTTAGTACACCTTTGGTATATGCACACATATAGGTTATTAGTATATAGGTCATTCATATCTATTTAGTCTGTTATTAGTTAGGTAACATTTATTTGAGTATATATGTGACTTTCCAACATAATTCTGTCCATTCGAGAGAATGTGTATATGACCTAGATTTTTAGTGATATTATGAGTATATATAAATATGTCAGTATGTTTGGCAATATGAATGATTTGTACACCAGTGTATCTTGTTTGAGTTTTAGTGAGAGTATGAGTGTAATTGAATATGTCAGTTAGTATGAATGGTGCATGTTTCTGTACACCTGAGACTTATTGAGATTTGAGTGTTCTTGAATATGTTAGTTGTTATGAATGGTGCGTGTATTTGCTTTATGAGTCTTATTTTCTTATTTTATTTTTTATTTTGGGGTCAAATGTCTGACCTCTGTTTTTTGTTTTTTTTAAATAATTTTTTTATTGAGGTTTTGCGAATAGTACAACATAAATGGGTTACCTCAAAATATACAAAGCATGAATAACAAGAGCTTCATAAAAATAGGCAAAGATATAAGTTGATATTATACAAAAAAGAAGACATAATAGGTATCCATCTGAAACCTCTGTTTTATATTCTTTACTATATAGGGTTTCCTCATTTGGCACAAACGGTCGCTCTTGGACCTAAAAATGCGTACAT
The DNA here is from genome assembly GCF_027579735.1 of Bombina bombina. Taxonomy (NCBI): domain Eukaryota; kingdom Metazoa; phylum Chordata; class Amphibia; order Anura; family Bombinatoridae; genus Bombina; species Bombina bombina. The sequence goes on from NC_069499.1 coordinate 1,303,734,439, forward strand.
AATCTGGAGGAAAGTTAGCATTTGACATGGTCACTTTTGAACCAGGAAAATTGACATATGTTAGCAAATGAAATTGTAATGGCATTTCTAGTGAGTGCATATAGTATCACATGATACACATTGATACAATGTTCGCATTGGGAAGGGTTCACTCTTGAGCCCTCAGTATATGGACGGTATAATGCTTAGTGACCCTTCCTGATGTGTATAAGAAAAAGAATATATGCAAAGTCATGTTAATAGAGTGCAATAGAGGAGGACTACTTATATATATTTCTTATAACACAAGAAATTAAGCTACTATATAAGGATGAGGTGATCTGTCAGGAGCAAATGGCTAGGAACCTATGCAAAAAAAAGCTTTTAGAATGTAAATATTCTGCATGTCTGAATGTCAACAAACTATGTGCAAATAATAACAATGATACTTTCATCTAAACGCCCCTAGGAGATCTCCCATAACCATTAAGAGGAGCTACCAATTCCCATACCTAAAAAGGAGCAAACTATAGCCCTTAGGAGCTTCTTGTATCTGAGGAAGAAAAACTATTCAGATAGTACTAAAAGTTAATGCACCAGGGGCAAATGGGGAGGATTGGTTAGGATTCCTCAAGTCTCTAAAGTACAGGGCATCCTGTCTAGCTATTGCAATAGTAATAGGAGATTCATAAATTAATTTACCCTCTCTAGAGTACAAAGTGTGGCAATGACATCAGGCTAAACATAGATATTTCTATACCCCTCATTATGACATTATGCAAGTGTGCTGTATTACCCTATCCCGGCCGCTGACAGGGCATCAGCAGTTTAGGTATCAGAGATAAATATTAGCTGGGGGTATTTAGATAAATAAACCATTAATACAGCCCCATAAAAAATATTCAGAACTATCTTTCCAACATCTTGTCACAAGTAGAGAAACAGAACGAGAGATAAAAGTACACATACACATATAACTGCGGGGCGATATATAATATAAAACCATTCTAATATAATGCTATAAGATTTGTCACATAATAAAAGGCAAGACAATAAGAAGAAAACAAAGAAAAAACAATGCAGACAATACAGTCTATGAATTGGGATCAACACAGAGAACTTATATTGTTGAAGACTAGTATAGTAACTGATGTTAAACAGGAGTAATGAAGTAATGTCCGGATAGAAAAAATGGGCACAGGTATTGCGTGTCACTGTTTACCCTACTCCTGTACTCACAAAGTGATCTAATGGGATTGCTAGGCTTCCTAAATGGACCGTAAAGGGAGGTGTAAGTCCAAGAAGGTACTGACTTCGCATTGGCAGTCTCAGAAGTCCCATAAGTGTATCTCTCCTCTGACCGGGTATGATGTGCATTATCACAACCTCTGAATTATGCTGGAGGCACGAGACAAAAGTAATACTGGTGTGGTGTGTCACCCCCCTAGATTCCAACAAGATCTCCATATCATAATCAGGCAAGTATATGTCTAGAACGGCAAATGTCCGCTTCTGGTAGCTGGAATCTATGTTGGCTATGACTCCTGGAATCGTGCCATTAGTAAAACGAAAGGATCTTCGTCATGCAGAGCAGTGGCCGCTATGTGAGTCATGGATTAGAATTTTGTGCTCATACGAGACTCATCCAATGTACTAGTCAGTGTGATCTGGGTGCCCAGATTTTTTAATGTTGTCTGAAGCGTAAGTTCCAGGTTTGATGCAGGAGATCTCTGGCTTTCCATGCTGCAGGGCCATTCTCTGTTCCTGCCTTGTTACACCCGATCCTGAACTGCAATCAGCATTGCGATGAGGGAAGTATTCACCGGCCATTTCCAGTAGTATGCTAGCCTCTCTAGGTTCAGCCATTTCGAGGGCATCATTGTTTCTCCCATCCCGAGAGTCTCGTACTGTGCAAGTAAGGTCCAGAAAATTGTGGTACATCCGTGTCTCAAAATCTTTAAGAACAGCTTGTATCTTTGCGTATTGGTCCTCCTCCATTTGTAGGTATGTATATCAGCCATTGCCAAGTGTAGATAGCCACTAATCGACTATTATACACGGCATACCGGGGGAGGGTGTTAAAGGCCCTATCTTACCAGGCCTCAATCATCCTGATCAGAGTATAGACGTCATGAATACAGGGAGTGCAGAATTATTAGGCAAGTTGTATTTTTGAGGATTCATTTTATTATTGAACAACAACCATGTTCTCAATGAACCCAAAAAACTCATTAATATCAAAGCTGAATAGTTTTGGAAGTAGTTTTTAGTTTGTTTTTAGTTATAGCTATTTTAGGGGGATATCTGTGTGTGCAGGTGACTATTACTGTGCATAATTATTAGGCAACTTAACAAAAACAAATATATACCCATTTCAATTATTTATTTTTACCAGTGAAACCAATATAACATCTCAACATTCACAAATATACATTTCTGACATTCAAAAACAAAACAAAAACAAATCAGTGACCAATATAGCCACCTTTTTTTGCAAGGACACTCAAACGCCTGCCATCCATGGATTCTGTCAGTGTTTTGATCTGTTCACCATCAACATTGCATGCAGCAGCAACCACAGCCTCCCAGACACTGTTCAGAGAGGTGTACTGTTTTCCCTCCTTGTAAATCTCACATTTGATGATGGACCACAGGTTCTCAATGGGGTTCAGATCAGGTGAACAAGGAGGCCATGTCATTAGATTTTCTTCTTTTATACCCTTTCTTGCCAGCCACACTGTGGAGTACTTGGACGCGTGTGATGGAGCATTGTCCTACATGAAAATCATGTTTTTCTTGAAGGATGCAGACTTCTTCCTGTACCACTGCTTGAAAAAGGTGTCTTCCAGAAACTGGCAGTAGGACTGGGAGTTGAGCTTGACTCCATCCTCAACCCGAAAAGGCCCCACAAGCTCATCTTTGATGATACCAGCCCAAACCAGTACTCCACCTCCACCTTGCTGGCGTCTGAGTCGGACTGGAGCTCTCTGCCCTTTACCAATCCAGCCACGGGCCCATCCATCTGGCCCATCAAGACTCACTCTCATTTCATCAGTCCATAAAACCTTAGAAAAATCAATCTTGAGATATTTCTTGGCCCAGTCTTGACGTTTCAGCTTGTGTGTCTTGTTCAGTGGTGGTCGTCTTTCAGCCTTTCTTACCTTGGCCATGTCTCTGAGTATTGCACACCTTGTGCTTTTGGGCACTCCAGTGATGTTGCAGCTCTGAAATATGGCCAAACTGGTGGCAAGTGGCATCTTGGCAGCTGCACGCTTGACTTTTCTCAGTTCATGGGCAGTTATTTTGCGCCTTGGTTTTTCCACACGCTTCTTGCGACCCTGTTGACTATTTTGAATGAAACGCTTGATTGTTCGATGATCACGCTTCAGAAGCTTTGCAATTTTAAGAGTGCTGCATCCCTCTGCAAGATATCTCACTATTTTTGACTTTTCTGAGCCTGTCAAGTCCTTCTTTTGACCCATTTTGCCAAAGGAAAGGAAGTTGCCTAATAATTATGCACACCTGATATAGGGTGTTGATGTCATTAGACCACACCCCTTCTCATTACAGAGATGCACATCACCTAATATGCTTAATTGGTAGTAGGCTTTCGAGCCTATACAGCTTGGAGTAAGACAACATGCATAAAGAGGATGATGTGGTCAAAATACTCATTTGCCTAATAATTCTGCACTCCCTGTATATCCAAGCTTGGTATTTTAGTGATCAGCAGATACACGTTAGCTTGAATATATAATCTTTTTCCAAATATGTTGCTTGATTGCTTTGAAAACTTATAGGTTTAACAGACTCAGCCTAGAGCCCTCTGATTTTGCGTCCTCTCACGGGCGCTGCCTGGACACGCCCCCCCCCATGAGTCTTATTTTTAAGTTTTGTATTACTTTATATCTTTGTTACCTGCATAGTTTTATATCATGGTACATCTATCGGCCTAATAGAATATTCTTATATAGTCCTCTGTTATAATATGTTTACACATAGTCTCAATCACCATATCACTGAGGAGTTTTCTAATAAATTTTAATACCACATAGTATAGAATTTGACGATATAGGTAGATAGTATTTCTCCTTGTAGAAACATACTCCTTGAATAATATTTTTATTTCCATACATTACAGTATTTATTTAGATCCACATATTGCACAATATAAATAGTTGGGAATCACATAGTATAGAATTTGACGATATAGATAGATATTATTTCTTTAGGTTGTGGGCTCTACCCATGTAGAAACATACTCCTTGAAGCGAGGCTGATCACGTCAGCATAGGAATCACGTGGTCTACTAGTGAGTCATGCATCGCAACTGTGATAGGTCATTAAGATGCCGGGAAGAATGACGCTTATTTAACTCTACTTTGATAAGCTCATTAAGATGCCGGGAAGAATGATGCTTATTTAACTCACTTTGTTTTTATATTTAAAAACAATACAATGAATGTGTCAAGTATGTGAAAGTGCGAAGACATCTAGGAAGGTATTATGTATCTTTTTGAATGAAACCTTGATCCCAGAGGCTACAGTTTAAACAGTATCACTTTTCTTTTGAATACAAATGAATTGAAGTAATTCTTGGTAGAAATATCGAACAGCGTGTCACACATAATGATCTCCCCTGTAATGGATACCAAGAAAGTTCACTCCATTCACACATATTAAATTGGGTACATTTTGATGTTAATGTTCAAATTATGTGTATTATAGATGAGCATTTAAATTGACTCTGGGAAGGTCCCATTGATATTTGGGGTTTTAGGGCAGATATGCATTTATCTATACATATATACATGGTAATGATATGACATTGATCATAAGATACGGTATTTTAAAGGTACATGTTTATTGTTATTATATGCATTGTAAGGAAGTGTTATATATCAAATATGTGTATATATAAATATGAGCTGTCTAATATATCTTTAAATCTTTACTTTATTGTTACGTTTTTTAAATGTAATCAATTATTTACACATACACCTGAATAGGTGGGACTGGGAAATGAATTGGGATTGGTTAATTGTTTGTATGCTAATGAATTGGGGTGGGTCTCCTATATGTATTTAAGCCAGTACTCTCATTGTTTGAACAGAAGCCTGATGAAACAGACAGCAGTCTGAGAAACGCGTTGCTTAATTGTTTTAAATATCTAGTGTCATATTGTAGACACTCTGATTTTTATATTTGCCATTAAATTGTGCTTTTATTACTTCATTCTGAGAGTCTGAGCTTATTTCGGTCCTGTTGGACAAAGGAGTTTCCAGCAATCTGGCAGTAACAGTGAGCTGGGACACTGTGAGACCCCAATCTGCTTGATTTAGCACAACTGAGTGCTGCTCTATTTGTGAGTACCATTTCGACTATTGCATTATTTGTTTGCTCTTACTATATCACACTAGGAGGCGCCTTTGTTTTTGTGATTCATTTCACAGAGAATATTTATAATCAAATTTAGTAGGTAGTTTATTTTATTTATTTATTTTTTTGGAGGAACTTTGCCTAAAGCCTCACTTGCTCAAGACACATTTGAGGGCCAGGGAAATTAGGTTTTATTGTAGATTATCCTAAAGGAGGAAACAGTGTGTGAGACATCTTTATTGTACTCAGTACAATAACACCTACCTGCAACTCATCAAGGGCAGTTCAGTTGGAGAGAGGTACCCATGAGAGTGTGGAACTATTTGGAATATTCTGGTGATACCATTGCAGCTGAAGGGGATTAAAAGCAGCATTAGTTTAGATAGTCAAGCTCTTGTTACAGATGTTCATTTGTTTCATATGGGCATATTTATTAATAAGCAACATGAAATCTATAACAGCTGTTCATTTGTCTTATGCTGTACTACCTGTCCTACTCATGTTTTATTATTATTTTTAGAAAATGGTGACTAGTTATTATTGTGCATATTTGGGGGTATTTGCTGTGGGTTCCCATAAAAGTATTTTGACTGAGTGGAAGCGTTGTAAGCTAATTTCCCAGTCTCCCAGCCCCAGCAGAGGCTCAGATATTTCCTATGAAACTACAGTGGCTAAGTAGACCGCCCAGCCTGCACTTTATTTTACAAAGATGGGGAAGAAAGGACTTACAATAATATCATAATAGAGAAGGGTCAAGTTTATACAAAGTGGCAATCAAAATGATATGTTGTAGTCATAAGCAACAACAACAAAGTTTTCCTTTTGCATTGGCAGCTAGGGATGGGCGAATGTGTCTATATTCAAATTCGAATGTTAGAACGAATGTTATTGTAGAAATTCGATTTACATAATAGAATGTTGATAAGAAGGAATATTCTTAAAAATTCGATTTTCGAATGTTATTTACAGTTTTCGAATGTCACATTCGAATTCGAATGTCACTTTCGAATTCGAATATTATATTTATAAAACACAATTGTAGACTAGAAACACTATTTTGAATTTGAATGTCACATTTGAATCGAATATCACATTCGAATTTGAATATTACATTTTTAAAATACAGTATTAGACTAGAAATACTATTTTGAATTTGAATGTCACATTTGAATCAAATATCACATTTGAATTCGAATATTACATTTAAAAAAACACAGTATTAGACTAGAAATACTATTTCGAATTTGAATGTGACATTCGAATTTCAATATTACATTTCGAAATTGAATGAATAAATAGCTAAACATTCTATTATTCGAACAAATATTTTCGAATTTTATTGAAAAATTCGAAAATGAAAATTTGAAAATAGAATGTTAGAGTGTTATATAAACATTTGAAATTCGATTCGAATGAACGAATGTATCAAAATTCGTTTTAAATTTTGAATTTTTAGAAACATTCGCCCATCCCTATTGGCAGCTTAATTTTTTGCTTCAGAATGAGCCTGATAAAAACCTACTACAAAATGGTCAATTATATAAGTATCGAGTATATGAAAACCAAACGAGCAGGAATTATCCCAGACAGGCATGCCCTTTTTGGGCAGGGTGAGAGGGGCAATGTATATAATGTATTTATTTTATGAAGAAGTGTTTATGGTATCAAGAGGTGTATTATACACTGTCAGAACAAATGTGTAAAAATTGTACCTTTAGGGGTACAACAGCTTGCCACTGGGCCAGTACCCTCAAAGGTACACACGCTGTACCCTTTAACATGGGTACAAATTGGTTCCCCTTGCAGATTGTACCATTCAAAGGCAAATATGTACCTTTGGTGACTAGATTGGACCTCAGTGCTATGGTACCATAATGTATCCTTAAAAAATGGTGCAAATTAGGCCTTTTAAGGGTACAGCCCCAGTGACAAGTCTTGTATACCTCATGATGGCAAATATTTACTCAACACAGCACATTCAAATTCTGTTCCATCAAACTTATTATATAACATTCAAATATGCATTCATTTAATGTGTACTTTTTCAGGCAGTATTACACAGGGCCGCCGCTAGAAATTATGGGGCCCCTGACTTAACCATTGACCAGGGCCCCGCCTTTGACATGTGCAATTTTTTACCAAGTGACAAGAATAAAGTGCATATATGTTTTAGTCACTTGGTCAAAAATTGCAGTCAAACTTGGAAATGTTGTAAAGGTAGTAACACACAAACACAGAAACACACAGGCACACTCATACACTGAAACACACACTCACACATAAGGATTCCCATATAGACACACAAAGAAACACACAAACACACTCAGACACAGACACCCACCCAAACAGACACTCAGCACTTGTTTTGACCTGACAAGTAATGAGGTAGACTACAGTTTTTTTCAAAAAAGGAGATTTACAAAACAAAATATGGAATTCTGATTATCTTTTTGTCAAGGAAGATGCCAACTAAACAGCATGCAGTGGCTGAAAGGAAGGGCCCTTAACTGCCTAAATAATAATTTAAAGGTTTAATGGTGTATTGGTGACTTCCGGAAAGGTTTTATTAGTCTCAAAGGCTGTAGAAAAATGTGAATAATCAGTAGTAAGGTCAAAATGTCCAAAAAAGGAACAATGGACACCCACAAACTCAAACACAAACTTACACATACACCCAAGGAAACACCGACAGAGACTCCCACAGAAAACACACAAAGACATACATACACACACACCCTCACTGAGACATCCACAGAAAACACACAAAGACATACACACACTCTCACAGTGACACCCACAGAAAATGCACAGACATGCACACACCCTCACAGAGACACCCACAGAAAACACAAAGACATACACACCCACCCACCCTCACAGAGGCATCCAGAGAAAATACACAAAGACATACATACACACACCCTCACAGAGACACCCATAGAAAAAGCACAAAGACATATGCACACACCCTCACAGACATCCACAGAAAATGCACAAAGACATACACACCCACCCTCAGAGAGAGACCCACAGAAAAAAAATACAAACACACTCATAGATACACCAACAAAAGCATAAATACATAAACACAGACACCCACAGAAACACTCACAGGAGGTAAAATTTCTGCACATTTCATCACTTTTTAAAGAATCATATTTGTAAATGTGCAAACAAAAATAATTCTTTGAATCCAAATTTGTACATTAATGATCTGGGTAGATGGCTAGATGAAGAAAAGTACTTTTAAAAGGTTGACATGTGTTTGTTTTTTCCCCCCCATTTTCCCCAACTATGAGCACCACTTCAAATATGGTGTACAAATGTACCCATCTGTCAGCTGTACTTATGGATTTTGAAAATGCTGTACTCTCTATGGTCTTGGTGGAACCATAAGATGTGGTATTCAGTCTCATACCATTAGATCTGGTAAAATGCAGGATTTAGACTTGTTTGTATGTATTTCAAAATTAAGTCAGCTGTAGTGTAAACTGAACAGTGTTAAGTTAACCTGTCTCATTTCAAACACTGAGCAATCTTAGTCTGAGAGTATAACATTTTATGCAGATGTAAAAATCTTGGATAAAATGCCTCCTTGCATCTGGAAAGTCCTTGCATAAAGGGGCAGTAAACTGGAATGTAATTAATATACATATATATATTAATTTAAAAAAAAACAAATTTCTGTCAAAAGGGCACCTACCATTTGTGTATTGTTGAGGAAACATTTATGCATGGCTTTAAATATAGAATTTCTACAGCATTGTCAAATAATCATAAATACACTGCTGCATATTGCTAAAAAAAATTGTTTTTATGGACCCCTGGCCCCACCATACAACTACTACCACACTGAAGTTACAATCCAAAATTGCACAAAGAAATAAAAAACATTTACTAAGTAAGTCCTACCTCCTCTGCAAATGAAAATACTCTGCCATGTGACTCAGGCACACACTGTACGAACTGAAGTGCCAAGTCTGTCTCACACTGTGCATAGTGGTTTAGTGCACACTCTGAAATCTTCTCAAATGCTAATGATTTACTCCTTGTAATAACATTTCCCACGCTCAATAGCACTCTGCTGTAGTACCCTCTGGTGGCTGCCAATTTTTTTTTTTAAATAAATAATAGTTGTTCTTGCCTCATGGGGCCCCCTGGCCCATTGGCCCCTGACAGGAGTCACCCCCTTATGACAGCCCTGGTATTACAATAGCCACACAGCAGTTTTATAAGTTTGGTTAGTGTAGCCAAACAGCAGGTCCTAAGGCTGCTACAGGAATTCCTGAAAGAACTAGGCTAAACAACCAATTCCAAAAGGAGCTACTCAACAGGTTTTATTTTACACTGTACTAGACTCTAACAACACCCCATTTGACTTAGGGTGACACGCCACAAAAACATAAATATATAGCAAACATATAGAAAAAAACTTAATAATAAAATATAACTCTAACAAAAGGAAGGGGATTCAGGGGAGGGATAAACGATAAAACTTACAACCATACATTGAATTGTCACTCTATGCTAAATATATGCAAATTAGTCTATTTCCCCAGTACACATTTTGGGGATGAACCTTCTACCAATAGATGGAGCTGTGTTACACATTTCAAGGAACTTTCAACCAATAGATAGCGCTATGGCGTGTCACACAATGTCCATGTATGTGACTGGGGAATGGTTACAATTTTTTTTTATTTTTTTTTTAAACAGGTTCTTAAACGGCTCTTGTTTATTTTATAGAGTTTAAAACGAAAATGTTTCTCTGTAATTTTAGTTAATATATTTGCTTTATCTTTGAAGAGTTATCATCTTGATGTTCTAAATATAAACATTACAATGTTAAGAGCTTGTGTGTTATTTAGAACCAGCAACACAGTATCATTGAAGATATGGGTTATTAAGTATATTTTGTTGCTTTGCCCACCTCTTGCATATTACCAACAACCATTGAACATTAATTATTTTGCTTTACAACATGTACTGTATGTTAAGTAAGGTGCACTAGTGATATGGACTTGCAGGGTTTGGCAGCCTTAAACCACCCATCCCCCTTAACCTTTTTAGTCACACAAGTGATTGTACCTTTTTGGTGGGATTAAATGGTACATACATGGACCCTGTGACAGTTGGAAACATATTTGTACCTTATTTACCGCTAAATGGTACATATTAGTTCCTTAGGTGTAATTATGATCTATTGAGGGTACAACCACAGCAGTTGTAGCCTAAGTGTTCACAAACGGACCCCAACTGTACCCTTTTTTCTGACAGTGTAAAGTGTTATTCTTAATATAGGTAACACTAAATGCTGAGACAGGGATGGGCCAGGCAGGGGGCAGAGCAAACAGAGGGAGGGAAATAAGGGTACAGGGCTAAAGGGCTCTAAGATTTGTATTTCCCATGGCACTGCAGATGCTAAGGGTAGGCCTGGTCCCAGACATAACTCAGGTGGGCTAACAAACTCAAATGCAATTCACAAGGATTTCAATTCCTTTGATGAGAAAGGCAAAAAATAGCTAAGTTAAAAAAGCAACGATTTTACAGGACAATACTAGTAGACTGGAATGTAAGCCAATAACTGAAATAATTTATTTGAACCATGAACCTATACAGCAAAATGTTTTAGCTATGAAGGTTTATTCAGCTCACACAAACAAAAAAATGCATAGATTTCCATGTTCACTTAAGCACAAAAGATATACGGTATATAAAAATCATACTTATCTCAATTTAAAATGACTGCTAATAGATAGTTATAGTAAAATAAACTATACCCACAGACCTTCAGTTGTCTACACAAACTGAGTTGTAGCATATAAAACTATATACAAATTTAGTCATGTAAATTATTGAAAACATATTTTTCCACTGCCCATTGATAATAAGATTTTAGAGGGCTAGGTAAAATCCCTTTAAGTCCTTGATAAATCATGATAGCTGTAACCTTTTGAGTAAGAAGCTATTAACTTCTCATATAAAGAGTTTGTCTTGGTTAAGGCTATATTTTTAATTTCTTTTCCTAACATTGGAAACTATCAAGCAGAATGTTCTGGATCAGCATATTTCTCCTTTCGCTTCAGTTAAACAGAATGTACGGGAATCATGTGAACACAATGTAGAGCTTAACATTTCTTCTATTTGTTACAAAAAAATTAAAGCAATCCCAGTAAGCTGATGCTTGCAGTATATGTGTTGATTTCTTTATCAAATGCTCAACTTTTAAAGGGACAGTACACATAACTTTTTTTCAACCATTATTCAAACAGGCCTTTGTAATGCTGTTCAGTCAACCCCTGACCTCTTAAAGCAGCTGTTTATTTATTTGTTTAGGCCCTATATTAATCCCTTCACGGCCGGACTTATTTGTCTACATTGGAACAAAATTCCGATGTAAACAAATAAGGTAAAAAGTGAAATCAAGCGATCGTTCACATGATCACGTGATTCAAATGATGGGATTGTGTCTGGGGGAGTGCATATGATGCTAGACGTGCCCTCCAGCCCGGGATCCCATTTGGAAAGCACCTATTGCTTCAGTACAACCAAAAGGCTTGGACGTTCTATGCTGTCCTAAGGGCGTTAAAGCCTACTGCGGTTAGGACGGCATAGAATGTCCTAAGGGTGGGAAGCGGTTAAAGTTTTGGGGGTTTTCAGTCACAATGCGTCTCCTTTACCAAAGTGTCATTGTAACTAAAAAGCCATACCTACATAAAAATGAAGACAAATGGTTACATATAACCATTAATTACAATAAATTTGTAATTTTATATTTTTCACTGATATGCAGCCATTTGTCTTCATTTATGGCCTGTGAAGCAGTGTGTTGCGCTGCTTATTCCAGCTTTCACCTTGGCTGTATCCACAGTCCATTTGGCGGATATCATCACTGGGTTCCATATTTGACAGATAATTGCCATTTCTGTATAATATTTCCATCTATGTGTTGCTGTACTGGATAAAACTGTCACCTGCTATTTTTTTTTTTATTGTGCAGTCTTTTTACTCGGGCATTATAGACCACACCAAGAACACGCAGGAAGTTGTAGAACATTGTTGCGTATTTGCAGGAGCGTAGTAGTGACCAGCTACATTGGAATGGCAAATAAAATCCAGAAAGCTACCATTTCTGAACTGTAACAGAATCCCAATATAGTTCTAGATTTTCATATTTTCGAAATGGCCATTCAGAATTGAGCTAATTTTAGCAATAGTATTGCAGTCCATTTGAAACATGTTTGAACTAAGTGCCATTGCTACATAAGTCATAATTCTAAAAATCTGAATTTCCTACACTAGCAGTGGGTAAGCCTGTAAAAACCTATATGTAATAGGAGCTTTCACCAGGTTTTCACAGATCAACTGCAAAAAAAAATTTAAGAAATAAACAGCTAATGGAAAAACATTAACTTATCTATTTAATTATTGTATATGTCTACCTTGTATTTTTTTTTTATAGACCGCCATAATCAATGAAAACATCTTGCAAGCTCTCGGTTACTGACAGTTTGGTGTCTGCGCTTTGTAACATGAGCTTCCTCTTGCCTTCATGGTAAACTGTTAAACACAACTGGCTTCAGTGATCTATATTTATTTACCATAGAAATACTAGATGACCAATCTGATGAAAAATAGGCAAGATATCTGAAAATATAAGTGATTATGTTCAATGTCTCCCTGTAATTGAATGCAATGCCTGTTATTTCCCAGACGGTCAGTAGTGGTTGTATGTGTTACTGCTATGCAGTTTTCTGCTATCAACATAAAATATACTCAATCTCATAGCTTAATAGCCAACCTTCATATTCAATAATCAATATCAGGTTTATCTTAAGCATATTATTTACAGTCACAAGGCTCCACTATACTTTTGCCATTTGTTGATGTTGGTCACAGATATTGATTGCTATTTTGTGCTAGTTGCCTTTGATAAAAAAAAAAGGATGTAATAGTTAAAAGCACAGTAAACACTGACACCTAGATTCCGAGTTTTGCGTTAGAGGCTGTGCGGTGCTAACGAGCAGTTTATTCTCACCGCTCACTTACAGACAGCGCTGGTATTACGGGTTTTTACAAACCAGACAAGAAGTGAGCGTTGAGCAAAATTTTGCTCCTTACCGCTCTCCAATACCAGCGCTGGTGTAACGTGCTCGTGCACGATTTCCCCATAGAATTCTATCAGCCAACCGGAATTGAAGGGACGCCATCTTGGATGACGTCATTTAAAGTAACCTTCATTCCAGAAGAGCCGTCGGATGAAGAGGATGCTCCACGTCGGATGTCTTGAAGATGGACCTGCTCTGCGCCGGATGGATGAAGATAGAAGATGCCATCTGGATGAAGACTTCTGCCCATCTGGAGAACCACTTCGCCCAGATTGGATGAAGACTTCTCCTGGCTTCGTTAAGGATTTCGAATCGGTTGGATGAAGACTTCTCCCGGTAAGGTGATATTCAGGGGGTTAGTGTTAGGTTTTTTAAGGGGGGATTGGGTGGGTTTTAGAGTAGGGTTGGTTGTGTGGGTGGTGGGTTTTAATGTTGGGGGGGATTTGTAATTTTTTTTACAGGTAAAAGAGCTGATTACTTTGGGGCAATGCCCCGCAAAAGGCCCTTTTAAGGGCTATTTGTAATTTAGTGTAGGGTAGGGCTTTTTCATTTTGTTAGGGGAATTAGATTAGGTGTAATTAGTTTAAAAATCTTGTAATATGTTTATTATTTTCTGTAATTTAGTGTTTTGTTTTTTTTGTACTTTCGATAATTTTATTTAATTGTATTTCATTGTATTTCATTTAGAGAATTAATTTAACTATAGTGTAGTGTTAGGTGTAATTGTAACTTAGGTTAGGTTTTATTTTACAGGTACTTTTGTATTTATCTTAGCTAGGTAGTTATTAAATTGTTAATAACTATTTAGTAACTATTCTACCTAGTTAAAATAAATACAAACTTGCTTGTAAAATAAAAATAAACCCTAATCTAGCTACAATGTAACTATTAGTTATATTGTAGCTAGCTTAGGGTTTATTTTATAGGTAAGTATTTATTTTTAAATATGAATAATTTAGTTAATTATAGTAATTTTTATTTATTTTTATTTAATTATATTTAAGTTAGGGGGTGTTAGGGTTAGGGTTAGACTTAGATTTAGGGGTTAATAACTTTAGTATAGTGGCGGCGACGTTGGGGACAGCAGATTAGGGGTTAATAATATTTAACTAATGTTTGCGAGGCGGGAGTGCAGCGGTTTAGGGGTTAATATATTTGTTATAGTGGCGGCGATGTCCGGTTCGGTAGATTAGGGGTTAAAAAAACATTTTTTAGTGTTTGCGATGCTGGAGGGCTTCGGTTTAGGGGTTAATAGGTAGTTTATGGGTGTTAGTGTATTTTTTAGCACTTTAGTTAAGAGTTTTATACACTACGGCGTTGAAGTGTAAAACTCTTAACTACTGACTTTAAAATGCGGTACAAGTCTTGACAGGAGAGGGTCTACCGCTCACTTTTTGGCAGACTCGTAATACCGGCGCTATGCAAGTCCCATTGAAAAAAAAGGATACGCAATTTACGTAAGTGAATTTGCGGTATTTCAGAGTCTGGCCAAAAAAGTGAGCGGTAGACCTGTACCTGCAAGACTCGTAATACCAGCGGGCGTTAAAAAGCAGCATTAGGACCTCTTAACACTGCTTTTTAAGCCTAACGCACAACTCATAATCTAGCCGTGAGATTGTTAAATAAAAATGTTTAAATATTATGGTTTCCAGCTGTCTTCCACAAAAATATTGGACGCCCTGTTGGTGATTGACTACAATGGTAGGTGGAAGTCACACAATATCCCCCAAGAAAAGTCCTACATTAGACCTACTGTTGATCCCACAATCAATAAATATTTTTTTTATTTTCACTCTTTGGCTGCCAGTAACAAGTAATATGACCCCTTTGACTTCTTTCTACCATATATTTGTAATGCATTAAGGCATAGGAGGCATCTTTTATTTAACTGACTTGAATTGAATTTACTGGAAGATTTTACTGGACAGCTTGCTAAAATACTGGACTGTCCAGTTGAATACTGGGCACCTGGCAACCTTATAAACTATGTATAGCAAATAACATTGCAAAGTACTTTTATTATTTACTGGGAGAGCACATGACAGGCTTCACAAGTCTAACCCTGCTTCATATAGCTACATAATTGGCTTTAGCTGAGATTATATGATAAGGAAATATAAAACCATAAATATATTGCTAAAATAATGACCGTGGCTAGTCTTATCCATTCCAGTAGCAAGTAGGCGGGGGTTTGGCTATCGAAAAAAAAATACTGTAAACAAAGTCATAATGCATTCCAAACATTGTCTAACTCATCCACTATATTAATTTATTGCAAGACAGCCTTTAACCCTTACTATTATTATAATATCTAAAGAATCATTGAAAAATGTTTTAGGATTAATATTCATTTTATACATTTTTAACTAATAATTTTTAAATTTTAAGTGATTAAACAGCTATAGTGCAATAATATTATAATTAATACAATTTATATTTTCAGAGGTTAAAGCAATCACATTAGTGCAATTAAATAATATAAATATAATAAGTGCAATTACAGGACAATTACACTGGCCATATAATACATTATTTCATTACAGAGGTTTAAGACTACTCACTACTGTCAATTAAGGAAAATGTTGTCCCACTCCCACCCACAATATAAAATTGTACATTGTACATGAGGTGGAGTGCAGAAGGTTTTCAAGGTGAAGATGGATTCTAGTTGAACTCATCATACATGGAGCAGAGTGCAATTGGAGTGGGAGGGAACTTTTGACCCTTGCAGAATAATGGTGTCCAATCAGGTAGGGTGTTGTGGGGGGAGGGAGTCTTGGTGGGCAGTGTAGCAAAAGCAAGGTCAGTTGTGCAGTAATTCCTGTAAAGCTCTGACATTGCATTGCTACTATGGCCGGAATGGAGGTCTTGCTGAAGTAGATTCAGAAGCAGGCAGAGGAGGAAGGTCCAGATGGCTGGGCATGGATGCAGGAGGTGATCGCAGCAGAGGAGGAGTCTCAAGCCAGAGTGCAGTGGCAGGTAACAGGAAGAAAAGAAAGGGACTGAGCATGGAGCCGAGAGTAGCTGTTTTTTTTTCAAGCCCAGTAGAAGCTTGGGGCAAAGGCAAGGAAAGTCAAGGGGGAGACTGGGTCAGGAAGTTGTGACAGCGGCCCTCCAGGGTGGATTGATGAAGTAGTGAGGAGCAGGAAGTACATCTGGGGCTGTGTGCCATAGGAAGAGAGGTATGTTGAGGCCCATGAGGAAGGGACGCAGCAGCACAGCTTGCTCTGGGGCCCCAAGTTATTTGCAGTAGGGCTTAATGGGTCAATGGCTTTAGTGGGGATGGTTGGGAAGGAGGTGCAGCCTGTAAAAGAGTGTGGCCTGAGACTATATGACATGATCTCCCCCAGCCAAGTGAGGGGTGTTTCCTTCTCCCTGCTGCAGAAAGAGTTTAGTAGATGGCAGGCAGGTCATGTACAGATGGCTTTCGGCTGGCCCTGAGGGTGATGAAACAGCAGGACCTGTTGGAAACTTATTTGCATACCTTTGATCCCTGGTCTGAAATCCCTTCAGTGGAAAAAAGTGAACTATCTGACCTGGGATATGGAAGACAGTCACTTTGTAATGAGTATCAGGTGCACTTATGTTTATTATATAGCCTTTTTTAGGGATCATTTCTGAGGTGCAAGGAAAAGTAAAGGGGAAGGATGTAGTTTTACAAGGTGGCTCTAGAGTCAATGTTTCCTTGCTAAAAATTTCATCCCAGGTGGTGTCCAGGGATCAGGACTGGAGGGTCACAGCACCTTTTGAGCAATTGTGCATGCTAGGATGGTAAGCCAGGTAGATGGTGGAGAATGGGGAGCTTGGGCTCCTTCAGGGATTGTAGAATAAGAAGATGTCTGAGGGGGAGAACTTACAGGTCGCTTTCTTCTCTTGTCCGGCAGCCTAGGAGGAGCCATTCCAACAGTGCCTCTAGGCAGAGGAGAGCATGTTCCAGTAGGGGAGAAATCTTGAGTGACAGAGGTGGCAGCAGATTGGGTGCTTCACGGTATACCTCTAGTTAGTTGCCCATAAGGAGGAGCAGGAGGGATTGTCCAGTGCTGTTGGTTTGGAATGCTGTGGACAAAGAGAGGAGTGTAGACTGTGGAGCCCATGGGTCAGCTAAAATGTTTGGGGTTTCTAGGAAGGAGTAAGTGAGTGTTCCTGTGGATGCAGCAGAGTTATTGGGGATCTTGAGGTCGTTGATGGTGAGACTGGAAGGTAGTGTTGGTGGTGCTCAGTTGGTGGTGGTGGGCTGGCTGCCAGGAATGTCACAGTGGACATATGCAATCTGGGGGTGCACAGGTGGGTTCCATGGCTGTTAAGGGGCATATGCAATCTGTGGGTGTATAGTTGGGTTCTGTGGCAAGATGGAGCAGGCCAGACGGTGGCACTTCTGGAGTAGAGAGTTGCTGACATGATAGTGGAGCACTCTTTCCTCTGTTCTATAGGCCCTTAAGGGATGCATTTAATGCTAGAGCAGTAGGAAAAAATATGGAAGATACAGTATATTTAGCTTTTCTACTTACTACTGTTAGATAAATCCTTTAAAGGTGCCAGAAGATAGAAATACTCAGTGAAGAATGAAGGGGAGGAGAGAAAAAAATGGTATCACATGTTACTAAAAACATTCACCAATTGCAGTGAAACCAAACATGGGATGGGATGATAGGGATTTGGAGCTTTGGATAAAGGTTAAAATGCCATTGCTTTCAACGCAGCCCTTTCTAATCAGAGCCAAAGGGGTTCAACTAGCACAACCATCTTAGTGAACATTAAAAATTGATTCAACATAAATGGGAAGAAAAAGAAGTTCAAACACAAATGTTCAGGCCACAGGGAAGCCTACGACTTCTCTAGATGCTTTAAAATGGTAACGTTTGGGGCTAAGCTGGGAGAAGGATATGCAAAGGGAGAGGTCTCCAGTTAACCTAGAAAAAATGGGACCCTGGTTAAACAGGTAAGTTGAGGGAATGTGTACAGTAGGTGGAACTATTGAGACTTGGTTTTAGGGAAGGTGAAAGTAAGCCAGATCCCAGTTTTTCAGGGTAATCGTAAATCTGCTTGGCAACTGCCTGCCCATGATGGTGATGGAGAAGCTGAGGAAGGAAGTTGATTTGGGAAGGATGGTGGGCCCATTTAAGGAGCCTCTGTTTGAATATCTGATTGTGTCACCTTTGAGTATGGTCCCCAAGAAAGGGTAAGTACAGGATGATACATCACCTGTAATGTCCAATGGGAGCTTTGGTGAATGATAGAATTGACAGGGATCTGGATTCAGTCTTTTATGCTTTATTTGACATGGCAATCAGCATACTCAGGAAGGCAAAGCAGGGGGCATGGCCTGCAAAAGCGACATTGTGGCTACATTTCTTTTGTTACCGGTTCACCCTTATTTTCATACACCTAGATTTAGAGTTTTGCGGCCGAAGGGGTGCATTAGCTACGCGTCTTTTTTTTCTAGCGCTGCTTCTAAACAACGCTGATATTGAGAGTTCTCTGAAGGGCTGCGCTAGGCTCCAAAAAGGGAGCGTTGAGCCAAATTTACCGCCACTTCAACCCTCAATACCAGCGTTGCTTACGGTAGTGGTAAGCAGCTAAAACGTGCTCGTGCACGATTCCCCCATAGGAAACAATGGGGCAGTTTGGGCTGGAAAAAAACCTAACAAGTGCAAAAAAGCAGCGTTCCGCTCCTAACGCAGCCCCATTGTTTCCTATGGGGACACAGTTTCTAAGTCTGCACCTAACACCCTAACATGAACCCCGAGTCTAAACACCCCTCACCTTACACTTATTAACCCCTAATCTGCCGCCCCCGCTATCGCTGACACCTGCATTATATTATTAACCCCTAATCTGCCGCTCCGTACACCGCCGCAACCTACATTATACCTATGTACCCCTAATCTGCTGTCCCTAACATCGCCGACACCTATATTATATTTATTAACCCCTAATCTGCCTCCCCAACGTTGCCGCTACCTTACCTACCTACAGCCGCAGAAAAAAGTTAGTAGTTAAGAGCTTTCTGGGCTAACGCCGGTTTATAAAGCTCTTAACTACTGTGCTCTAAAGTACACTAACACCCATAAACTACCTATGTACCCCTAAACCGAGGTCCCCCCACATCGCCGCCACTCTAATAAATATTTTTAACCCCTAATCTGCCGACCGCACTCCGCCGCCACCTACATTATCCCTATGAACCCCTAATCTGCTGCCCCTAACACCGCCAACCCCTATATTTTATTTATTAACCCCTAATCTGCCCCCCCAACGTCGCCACTACCTACCTACACTTATTAATCCCAAATCTGCCGACCTCGCTGCTACTCTAATAAATGTATTAACCCCTAAACCGCCGCACTCCTGCCTCGCAAACACTATAATAAATAGTTTTAACCCCTAATCTGCCCTCCCTAACATTGGCTGTTCCGATCAGCCAATAGAATGCGAGATCAATCTGATTGGCTAATTCAATCAGCCAATCAGATTTTTCCTTCCCTTATTCTGATTGGCTGATAGAATCCTATCAGCCAGTCGGAATTCGAGGGACGCCATCTTGGATGACGTCATTTAAAGGAACCTTCATTCGGCGAGTAGGCGTCGAGGAAGAAGGATGGATCCGCGTCGGCTGGAAGAAGATGGCTCCGCTCCGCTACGGATGGATGGATGAAGACAGAAGATGCCGCTTGGATGAAGATGTCTGCCGGTCCGGATGTCCTCTTCTGCCCGGATAGGATGAAGACATCTGCCGCTCCAGATGTCCTATTTTGGTCCATCGGTGACTGGCTGGGTAAACACGACTCAAGGTAGGGAGATCTTCAGGGGGGTAGTGTTAGGTTTATTTAAGGAGGGTTTGGGTTAGAGTAGGGGTATGTGGGTTGTGGGTTGTAATGTTGGGGGGTGTTATTGTGGGTTTTTTTACAGGCAAAAGAGCTGATTACTTTGGGGCATGCCCCGCAAAAAGCCCTCTTAATCTTTTTTTATTTTTTGTAATTTAGTGTTTTTTTTTTTGTAATTTAGTTTAGTTTATTTAATTGTAGGTAATTGTAGGTACTTGTAGTTAATTGATTTAATTTATTTTGTGATAGTGTAGTGTTAGGTTTAATTGTAACTTAGGTTAGGATTTATTTTACAGGTAATTTTGTAATTATTTTAACTAGGTAGCTATTAAATAGTAAATAACTATTTAATAACTATTGTACCTAGTTAAAATAAATACAAAGTTGCCTGTAAAATAAATATAAATCCTAAAATAGATACAATATAATTATTCGTTATATTGTAGCTATATTAGGGTTTATTTTACAGGTAAGTATTTAATTTTAAATAGGAATACTTTAGTTAATAAGATTTAATTTATTTCGTTAGATTAAAATTATATTTAATTTAGGGGGGTGTTAGGGTTAGGGTTAGACTTAGCTTTAGGGGTTAATACATTTATTATAGTAGCGGCGAGGTCCGGTCAGCAGATTAGGGGTTAATACTTGAAGTTAGGTGGCGGCGACGTTGGGGGGGCAGATTAGGGGTTAATACTATTCATTATAGGGTTTGCGAGGCGGGAGTGCAGCGGTTTAGGGGTTAATAACTTTATTAGAGTAGCGGCGAGGTCCGGTCGGCAGATTAGGGGTTAATAAGTGTAGGTAGGTAGCGGCGGCATTGGGGGGGGCAGATTAGGGGTTAATAAATATAATATAGGGGTCGGCGGTGTTAGGGGCAGCAGATTAGGGGTTCATAGGGATAATGTAGGTGGCGGCGGTGTGCGGTCGGCAGATTAGGGGTTAAAAATATTTATTATAGTGGCGGCGATGTGGGGGGACCTCGGTTTAGGGTTACATAGGTAGTTTATGGGTGTTAGTGTACTTTAGAACACAGTAGTTAAGAGCTTTATAAACCGGCGTTAGCCCAGAAAGCTCTTAACTCCTGACTTTTTTCTGCGGCTGGAGTCTTGTGGGTAGAGGGTCTACTGCTCACTTCAGCCAAGACTCTAAATACCGGCGTTAGGAAGTTCCCATTGAAAAGATAGGATACGCAATTGGCGTAAGGGGATCTGCGGTATGGAAAAGTCGCGGCTTGAAAGTGAGAGTTAGACCCTTTCCTGCCTGACTCTAAATACCAGCAGGCGGCCAAAAACAGCGTTAGGAGCCCTTAACGCTGCTTTTGACAGCTAACGCAGAACTCTAAATCTAGGCGATAGGCTTTTAGTCTGTTTCTTTGGTGGGTTTTATGTTTACCTCTGTCTACAAAAGGGATACACATTTTTTTGTGCATATTTTTAAATCTTAAAATAATTTGTGCACTGGGTTGTGTGTAAAAGACTGACAGGTAGATTACAAGTTGTTCGTTCATGTTTTAACACTGAAAAAATGGCCATTTTAGCGTTAAAACAGCGACGCAGCCATTACAAGTCTTGTCGGTATAGCTGTACCGCAAGCCTTTTAGCCTGTAACGCAACGTCAGTCCCGCACTAAAAAAAAGGCGTTTTTTTCATGGGATTCCCATAGTGCGGCCATTACGAGTTTTGTGGTGAGGCTAAAAAGCTGTGTTACACCTTATAACGACCCGATCCGTACCGCCATCTAGTTTTACATAACAAAACTGTTACATAAAACTCATAACTAAACTGTTACAAAGTACACTAACACCAAAAACGACCTATTAACCCCAAAACCGAGGCCCTCCTGCATCACAAACACTATTTTTAAGTTATGAACCCCTAATTTGACGCTCCTGACATCGCCACCACTAATAAAATGTATTAACCCCTATTCCGCCCCTCCCCGACATCGTCCCCACTTTACTAAAGTTATTAACCCCTATTCCACCGCACCCCAACATCGCCCACACTATAATAAAGATATTAACACCTATTCCGCCGCTCCCTGACATCGCCGCCACTAAATAAAGTTATTAACCCATAAACCTCTGGCCTCCCACATCACTTCCACTAAATAAACCTATTAACCCCTAAACCGCCAGCCCCCCACATCGCAACAACCTAAATTAAACTATTAACTCCTAAACCTAACCCTAAACCTAACCCTAACCGTAACCCTAATCCTAAACCCAACACCCCCTAACTTTAACCTAATTAAAATAGAGCTAAATTAAAGTTACAATTATTAAGTAAAAAATACCTATTTAAAACTAAATACAAACTTACTTGCGAAATAAAACCTAAGCTAGCTAATAGTTAAATTGTAGCTAGCTTAGGTTTTATTTTTATTTCACAGGTAAGTTTGTATTTATTTTAACTAGGTAGACTAGTTAGTAAGTAGTTATTAACTATTTATTAACTACCTAGTTAAAATAAACACAAACTTACCTGTGAAATAAAATCTAAGCTGCCTTACATTAAAACCTACATTAAAACATTACAAAAATAAAAACACCTACCATTACAAAAAATAAAAAACACTAAAATTACAACAACAAAAAAACTACCATTACAAAAAAATAACAAACTAAATTATCTAAAATAATAAAAATTATTCCTATTCTAATACCCTGTTTAAAAAAAAAAAAAAAAACACCCCAAAATAAAAAACCCTAATCTATAATAAACTACCAAGGGCCCTTAAAAGGGCCTTTTGTAGGCCCTTAAAAGGGCCTTTTGTAGGACAAACCCCCACCCCCCAAACCCACAAAATAAAAAAAATATCTAAAAAACCTAATCTACCCATTGCCCTGAAAAGGGCATTTTGTATGGGCATTCAGCTCTTTTTCCTGCCCTTAAAAGGGCATTCAGCTCTTTTAAGAAATGCCCAACCCCTAATCTAAAAAAAAACAACCAAAAAACCTTTAAAAAACCTAACACTAACCCCTCTTTAGGTATTCACAGTTGCTGAAGTACCGCTTGAACGATCTTCATCCCGGCGGCTCCATCTTCATCCATCACGGGACCGGCATCTTCTTCATCCCTGCGGAGGCGGAGCGGTCGATGCGCGGAGGCGGATGTCCAGGCGGAAGTCCATCGATCCAGGAGGTCCTCTTCATGCGATCGTCTGCCGCACACTGAGAATTGAAATGCAAGGTACCCCTTTTATACTGGGGGTACCATTGCATTCCAATTGGCTGAAAAATTTGAATCAGCCAATAGGAGAAATAGGGCTGCTAAAATCCTATTGGCTGTTCAAATCAGCAAATAGGATTTAAGCAGCTCTCATTCTATTGGCTGATTCGAATATAGGGTATTAGAATAAGAATACTTTTTATTGTTTTGGATAATTTCGTTTGTTATTTTTTGTAATGGTTGTTTTTTTTTGTTGTAATTTTAGTGTTTTTTATTTTTTGTAATGGTAGGTTTTTTATTTTATAATGTTAGGTTTTAGTGTAAGGCAGCTTTGGTTTTATTTCACAGGTAAGTTTGTATTTATTTTAACTAGGTAGTTAGTAAATAGTTAATAACTATTTACTAACTAGTCTACCTAATTAAAATAGGTAAGTATGTATTTAGTTTTGAATAGGTATTATTTAGTTAATATTACTTTAATTTAGCTCTATTTTAATTATGTTAAAGTTAGGGGGTATTAGGTTTAGGGTTAGGTTTAGGGTTACGGTTAGGTTTAGGGTTAGGATTAGGGGTTAATAGTTTAATTTAGGTTGTTGCAATGTGGGGGGCAGGTGGTTAAGGGGTTAATAGGTTTATTTAGTGGTTGTGATGTGGGAGGCCAGAGGTTTAGGGGTTAATAACTTTATTTAGTTGCAGCGATATGGGGTGGCAGAATAGGGGTTAATAGATTTATTATAGTGTGGGCGATGTTGGGGTGCGGGGGAATAGGGGTTAATAACTTTAGTATAGTGGCGGCGATATCGGGAGCAGCAGATTAGGGGTTAATAGATTTATTTCGGTGGCAGCGATATCAGGAGCTGCAGATTAGGGGTTAATAAGTTTATGTAGGTGTCAGCGATGTCGGTGGGGGGCAGATTAGGGGTGATTAGATGTGGGGTTTATGTTAGGGTGTTTAAACGTAACATTGCTATGAGGCTAAGTTTGCCGCCTCTTACACTAACCTATTTTTGGGTTGATGGGAAGCTGCCTACATTTTTATAGATGGGAACCTCTTCCATGACCAAATTCATCTCTACGGGAGATAAAAAGATGGTTTGTTAGTTTGGAAAGGTAGCATATAGTCTTTACTACATTATCTTCAAGGGATATGAAACCCAACATTTTTTCTTTCATGAGTCAGATAGAGCATGCAATTTTAAGCAACTTTCTAATTTACTCTTCTTAGCAAATTGTCTTTGTTTTCTTGGTATCTTTATTTGAAAAGCAGGAATGTAAGCTTAGGACCCGGTCCATTTTTGGTTCAGCACCTGGGTTCCGCTTGCTGATTTGTGGCTGCCAACCCTAACATGTCACAAGGGTCAGTTTATTAGGGCGAAACACAACTTTACTAAAGAGTATGAATATCAAACAGAAAGTATTTAACTTATCAATCGACTCAAGGAGAGGGGTTACATTGACTCTGATATAAACAAAGCTAAAAATTAAGTAGATAAAATAAATCACAAAGTATTTCACTGAGTATTCACAAGTTTGTGAAATAATTAGAAAACACTTTGCAATGCTATCTGTAGATGACCAATTAAGAGATGTAATACACAAGGGGTGCAATTTTGTATATAAAAAAATCAGCCTCACTGGGAAATATTTTATCTCCCAGTAAATTGAGGAGTGTTAGACAAATCAGAGCTCTTGGTTAACTTGCATGTACAAATGCTACCTGTATACCTTGTTTATTTGTTGACCTTGAACAAGGGTTTGAATCTACACTGACAGGGAAAAGATATAAATTGTGGTCTTGTGTTAATTGTAGATTCACAATGATGGTTTATTTAATTTGGTGTACGGTTTGTAAGCTCTAATATGTACATCACGAGAAGCATGTGACAGAATTCATGAACACTTGAGTGACATTAAGAATTTGAATGCTAGCTCACTACTAGTCAAACATTGAAAATCATGGTTATAAAGTTAGTTTCTTTAAGTGGAAAATAGTAAAGAAAATGAATGTTACTAAAAGAGGAGGTGACTGTCTCAAACTGTTTTTTAAATGAGGAACATTTTGGATCTTTAAATTGGAAAGCTGATATCCTAAATGGTTTAACTCACAATTTGATTTGATTATTATTTATTTATTATTATTTATTATCGGTTATTTGTAGAGCGCCAACAGATTCCGCAGCGCTAATTTATGGGCGTGACTTAATGCTAATGTATATGTATAACCATAAGTCTCCCCATCTTCATGATAGTATACCCAATAGAGTTATATAACATACACAAAAGTATTCCCTTTAAATTATATCCGGCTCTTTAAATAGTAAACGATCATTTTTTCTGTGTAATATACATGTATCTAGCTTAAAAGGTCACTACTGTTACATTAGATAGGGTTACAATATTTTATTCTAATTGGTATACTTATTTAAATGTTTAATATCAGCAATAATTAACATGTACCTGTTCACCTTGCTTGAATAGTGATATCTTTTAGCATACATTGTCATATTTTACTTTATTTAGCTAAGGACATATAGCCATAATTTGTAGTGTAGGGATCTAATCTTAGTAGTGTATTGGGATAGCACTTTTGATGTCTTCCTTGCTATTTATATTAATCATAAATTATGATACAGCAATGTATACGCCTTCTGTATAACAAGTAGAATAGGCAATATCATTAGGTATACCCCCTGCACTAATGGGTCTGGCCACCTTTAATATGACATGTTAAATAAATATTTGATTCATGTGATTTATTGCCAGTGAGTGATAATGAGATATTTTTCTTTTAAATTGATACTATGATTGCTAAGGTGCTTTTTTAGTCAGACTATCATGTGTATTTAAAGTATACCTAATAAACGGCTAGAGTACGAGTTTTGTATTATGAGTAAAAAAGCCTCATAACGCTGCTTTTTCACTACCGCTGCTATTTTGGCCGTAACGCAACGTAACTACCGCAGCTTTCAAAAATTCCTTTTTCAATGGGACTTCCATAGCGCCGGTATTACAAGTTTGCCTGTCCAGCCAAAAAGTGAGCGGTACAGCCTATACCGTCAACATCCGTACCGTAAACTGAAAGTCAGTAGTTATGGCTTTTATGTTACAAACCCGTAACATAAAACTCATAACTAAAGTGCTAAAAAGTACACTAACACCCATAAACTACCTAAACCGAGGCCCTCCCGCATCGCAAACACTAAAATAAAATGATTAACCCCTAATCTGCTGCTCCCGACATCGCCGCCACTATAATAAACATATTAACCCCTAAACCGCTGTATTCCCGCATCGCAAACACTAGCTAAATATTATTAACCCCTAAACTGCTGTCCCTAACATTGCCGCAGCCTACATTACTGTTATTAACCCCTAATCTGCTGCCCCCAAAATCACCGCCACTATACTAAAGTTATTAACCCCTAAACCTAACCCTAAGTCTAACCCTAACACCCACTAACTTTAACATAATTAAAATAAATCTAAATAAAAATTACAATTAATACCTAAATAATTACTATTTAAAACTAAATACTTACCTGTAAAATAAACCCTAAGCTAGCTACAATATTACTAATAGTTACATTGTAGCTAGCTTAGGTTTTATTTTTATTTCACAGCTAAGTTTGTATTTATTTTAACTAGGTAGACTAGTTAGTAAATAGTTATTAACTATTTACTAGCTACCTAGTTAAAATAAATACAAACTTACCTGTAAAATAAAACCTAACCTGCCTTACACTAACACCTAACCTTACACTAACACCTAACCTTACACTAAAATTAAATCAATTAGATTAATTAAATACAATTAAATAAATTACAAAAAAAAATGACACAAAATAAAAATCAAATATTTAAACTAATTACTCCTAATCTAATAGCCCTATCAAAATAAAAAAGCCCCCCCCCCCCAAAAAAATAAATAAAAAAAACCCTAGTCTAAACTAAACTGCCAATAGCCTTTAAAAGGGCCTTTGCGGGGCATTGCCCCAAAGAAATCAGCTCTTTTACCTGTAAAAAAAAAAAAATACAAACAACCCCCCAACAGTAAAACCCACCACACACACAACCAAACCCCCCAAATAAAATACTATCTAAAAAAACCTAAGCTCCCCATTGCCCTGAAAAGGGCATTTGGATGGGTTTTGCCCATCCAATCAGCCAATAGAATGCAAGCTCAATCCTATTAGCTGATTGGATCAGCCAATAGGATTGAAGCTTAATCATATTGGCTGATTGCATCCGATTGGCTAATAGAATTCTATCAGCCAATCGGAATTCAAGGGATGCCATCTTGGATGACGTCCCTTAAAGGAATCTTCATTCTTCAATACCCATCGACAGAAGAGGATGCTCCATGCAGGATGTCTTGAAGATGGAGCCGCTCCATGTCAGAAGGATGAAGATAGAAGATGCCATCTGGATGAAGAGTTCTGCCTGCCTGGAGGACCACTTCTTGCCGCTTGGATGAAGACTTCTCCCAGCTTCGTTGAGGACTTCTGCCCACTTGGATGAAGACTTCTCCCGGCTTGATGAGGATGGATGTCCAGTCTTCAAAAACTGTAAGTGGATCTTCGGGGGTTAGTGTTAGGTTTTTTTAAGGGTTTATTAGGTGGGTTTTATTTTTAGCTTAGGGTTTGGGCAATGGGAAAGAGCTAAATGCCCTTTTAAGGGAAATGCCCATCCAAATTCCCTTTTCAGGGCAATGGGGAGCTTAGGTTTTTTTAGGTAGGATTTTTTTTGGGGAGTTTGGTTGTGTGGGTGGTGGGTTTTACTGTTGGGGGGTTGTTTGTATTATTTTTTTTTTACAGGTGAAAGAGCTGATTTCTTTGGGGCAATGTCCCGCAAAAGGCCCTTTTAAGGGCTATTGGCAGTTTAGTTTAGGCTAGGGTTTTTTTTATTTTGGGGGGGCTTTTTTATTTTGATAGGGCTATTGGATTAGGTGTAATTAGTTTAAATATTTGATAAAGTTTTTTTTATTTTGTGTAATTTAGTGTTAATTTTTTTTGTAATTTAGTTAATTGTATTTAATTAATGTAATTGATTTAATTGCAGTGTAATGTTAGGTGTTAGTGTAAGACAGGTTAGGTTTTATTTTACAGGTAAATTTGTATTTATTTTAACTAGGTAGCTAGTAAACTTAAATGTGAAATAAAAATAAAACCTAAGATAGCTACAATATAACTATTAGTTATATTGTAACTAAGTTAGGTTTTATTTTATAGGTAAGTATTTAGTTTTAAATAGGAATTATTTAGGTGTTAATTGTAATTTTAATTTAGATTTATTTTAATTATATTTAAGTTAGTGGGTGTTAGGGTTACGTTAGGGTTAGACTTAGGGTTAGGTTTAGGGGTTAATAATTTTAGTTTAGTGGCGGCGACAGGGGCAGCAGATTAGGGGTTAATAAGTGTAGGTAGGTAGCAACGACATTGGGGACGGCAGATTAGGGGTTAATAGGTGTTATGTAGGTGTCGTAGATGTCAGGGGCAGCAGATTAGGGGTCAATAAGTGTAATGTAGGTGTCGGCAATGTTGGGGTGACAGATTAGGGGTTAATAAGTGTAATGTAGGTATCGGCGATGTCAGGGGCAGCAGATTAGGGGTTAATAAGTGTAGGTAGGTGGCGGCGATGTCGGGGGCAGCAGATTAGGGGTTAATAAGTGTAATGTAGGTGTCGGAGATGTCGGGGGCGGCAGATTTGGGGTGTTTAGACTCAAGGTTTATGTTAGGGTGTTAGCTCCTTTATTGTAGGTGTTAGGCTTTTTTTTTAGCCGGCTCTCCCCATTGATGTCTATTTTGGAAATCGTGCACGAGCACGTAAAACCAGCTCAAAGCAGCGCTGTTATTTGTGTGCGGTATGGAGCTCAATGCTGCCATATTGCCTGCTAATGTCGGGTTTTCTCAAACCTGTAATAGCAGCGCTATAGGTAGGTGAGCAGTGACAATAACTTGCAAATTATTAGCGAGTCGCTCATAGCGCAAAACTTGTAATCTGGCCGATAGTTAGGGAGGTAGCTTGTCTGAGGTGCAGCGGGAAAGTGTTCAATGTCATGGCTGCCAGGTGAGAGAAGGATCTGCCTCCCGCTGTGGTCTTCCTGATGCGGGGAATGACTGAGAGGGCTTGGTCGGCCGATCGAAGCTGTCTGGCGGGGGTGTAGAACGTGACGCGGTGGTTGACGTATTCGGGACCGATGTTGTGGAGGGCCTTGAACGTGTGGGTGAGAAGCTTGAATTTGATCCTTTTGTTGATGGGTAGCCAGTGCAGGTCTTGCAGGTGTTTGGTGATGTGGCATTGGCAAGGGAGGGAGCTTGATGGTGGGTGATGATTTGGTGCGTGTGTTACAATTTAGTTAAGAAGTTTAAAAATTGACCAGATGGATAGGGGGGTGTAAGGTTTGTAAGGTAATCACCTTAGGGATAGTAAAGAAGATCACAGCTGCAGACTAAATTATGCTTAGAAATGTATCACCTAGTTGGACAGGCTATGTATTTGCATAGACTGTTTGGATATAGGTGAAAAAGATTACTTTCATTTAAAAGGCAAAAAACGAATAGATATTCCCCCAAAAGTTATTTCAACTTAGGAGAGACAAAAAAGCAATAAGAGTTTCTCTTCAGCAGTGTAATAGGTAATCCCAGAGACAGCTGAACACAGGAGTGGGCAAGAGATCCATGCAAGAGAGTTCCAGGGACTGACAATATCAGTGATATAGAGACTCAGAGGTTGTGATGATAGTAACTCTTCCGTAGAGGTAAGTTAGTAGATGATGCAGTAAGGAGACTTGCGAAACTTTCCTCTTACCTCCGTATCCAGAGTAGGGAGATGTTAGATGAAATGCGCAGCTGAACGCTGTGACCGCTACAGAGTGGAGCTGAACACTGACCAGAGGGAGGAACGGAGCTCTTGAGTGACAGCGGCACATGCTGTTAGTATGACAGAGGTTCAGAGCTGAAGCGGCCAGTCCCGTAGTAGCGTATAAGCTAGAAAAGTTTATGAGACACTTGTGTCTTAGAGAACTGTGAGAGTAAAGTCTCTGGAAACAGTAAACTGTGTGGAAAAGGTAATACAGTGTAATCCGGAGGAGGGCTGTACAAAAAACAGCAGATCGTGTATAAACAGTTCCTGAGTGAGAATGTTATAGCTTATAGTCTTGAATAACACTTGTTCTTTAAGTAATCCTCTGAAGGGAAAAGCATGTAGAGAACAGCATGATAGAACAAGAGGAAATTGTAATCCAATATTAGGCTTAAGGAGAAACACAGTAGCGTAGGTTTGTAGGAATGCAGAAAGCTTCTACAAGTGCAATTACTAAGCACCTGTTTGCAGTCAGGTGACGACTTAAATGCAGGTAGGAAGAGAGCAGGTGATGTGGAGAGCTGGAAAAGGTGGCCTGGAATCCTTACATATGCCCCCCCCATCAAGGAAGCCGATCCTCGGCTTGATGTTTCGGACGTTGAGGGTAGCGCCTGTGGAACCGGGATAATAGGCGAGGAGCATCTATGTGAGTATAAGGCTCCCAGGTGTCATCATCAGGAGAGAACCCTTTCCAGCGAACGAGATACTGCAATTGCCCATTGTAGATTCTGGAATCAAGAAGGTCTTGGACCTCAAAGGAATCAGAGTCTAAAGGTGAGGCAGCAGGAGGCAGGATACTAGACGTAGGGGTTGAGTCAGTGGCCGGTTTCAACAATGACACATGGAAGGTCGGGTGGATCGGTATAGTGGATGGAAGTTCCAGAGTGACTGCATTTCGGTTAACAACTCGGGTAACAAGGAATGGACCGATGAACAAACCTGAGAGTTTCTTACAGGGAACTGGTATTTTAATGTTTTTAGTGGAGAGCCAAACCCTGTCCCCAACGGCGTAAGTGGGGGCAGGTCTCCTACGTAAGTCGTAGTACTTCTTCTGAGAAGTTTGAGCATTTAGAATATTCCGTTTTAGGAAATGGAAATTCTCTGCTATGGTTTGTAGGAGGTTGTCAACTTTTGGGGAGTTAGCTGGTTGACTATGCTGTATTATGAAGTTGGGATGATAAGCATAATTTCCAAAGAATGGTGATAGATTAGTAGAACTGTTGTTGGAATTATTGTAAGCAAACTCAGCCATGTATAAATAGTGTGCCCAATTGGTTTGGTGATAGGAGCAGTAACAGCGCAGATACTGCTCAAGCCATTGGTTTAACTTCTCAGTTTGCCCGTTGGTTTGTGGGTGGAATGCTGTAGTTAGACGATGGTCAATTTGTAACTGTTGTGAAAGATGTTTCCAAAACTTAGAGGTGAATTGAGTACCCCTGTCGGTTGTTATGATATTTGGAAGACCATGGTATCGGACAACAGAATTCAGAAACAGTTGAGCTGTTTCACTGGAAGTTGGTAATTTGTGAAATGGAATGAATATCGCCATTTTAGTCAGGATGTCCGTAACCACAAGAATGGTATTAAAACCAGTGCTTAAGGGTAGTTCCACTAAGAAGTCCATGCCTAAATGAAGCCAAGGTATGTTGGGTATTTCGATAGGTATGAGGTGACCGTAAGGTTTGTTCCTTTCCTTTTTAGAAGTAATACAAATGGTACAGTCCCGTATATAAGCTTTAACTGTGGAGATCATATCTGGCCACCAATAAAATCGGTCAAGGAGTGTTTTGGTTTTGTTTATGCCCGGATGACCCATAAGTGGGGGATTATGATGTTGTTACATCATTTCTAAGGTCTTTTGGTACGTATAGCTTCTCTCCATGGAAGTACAAGTTATTTCGGAGGGTGACTTGGTTGTAGGGTATTTCAGTGTCGGAGAGTAGTGAATGTTGTACTTGTGATTCGAAAAAAGGTAAAACACCTAAGAATCTTTCAGCTGGGATAATCGAAGTAGGTTCTTGGGTGTTTATTGGTCTTGGATCCCTTCTGGAAAGCGCATCAGCTTTACCATTCCTAGAACCAGGTCTGTAAATGATTTGGAAATTGAATCTGCTGAAGTATAAGCTCCAACGAACTTGTCTACCTGAAAGTGTTTTGTTCTTTTGCAGAAATTCAAGATTGCAATGATCAGTATAGATCAGGATGGGAAGAGATGTGCCCTCTAACAAATGTCTCCAGTTCTCAAAAGCCCTTTTAATAGCGAGTAACTCTTTCTCACCGATGGAATAGTTCATCTCTGCTGAGGAGAGTAACTTTGAATAAAATGCCACAGGATGAAGTGGTTCTTTGAGACCTTTCCGTTGTGATAAAACGGCACCAACAGCGTAGTCTGAGGAATCCACTTCAAGAGTGAACTACAGAGAAGGGTCAGGAAACTGTAAAATTGGGGCAGAGGTGAAAGAGTCTTTAAGTGATTGGAATGCTTTAGTTGCGGCATCGTTCCAATGGAAAGGAACAGAAACACTAGTAAGTGAGGTAAGAGGTTTAACTTTATGTGAGAAATTCCTAATAAACTTCCTGTAGTAATTGCTAAATCCAAGGAAACGTTGTAAATCCTTCCTGTTTGAGGGTTGTGGCCAGGTTTTGACAGAGTCGACTTTATTCTCTTGCATTTGTATGCCATTTGGTCCAATGGTATAACCCAGAAAATCAATCTCTGTGGTGTGGAAGACACATTTCTCCAACTTAGCATAAAGCTGATGTACTTGAAGTCGGGAGAGAATCCAGCTGACTTGTTTTATGTGTTCATCAAGGTTGTTGGAGTAGATAAGAATGTCGTCCAAGTATACTATTACACAAACATCAAGTAAATCGTGGAAGATGTCATTCACAAAGAACTGGAAGGTTGCAGGCGCATTGGTGAGACCGAATGGCATGACCAGATATTCAAAAAGGCCGTACCGAGTACGGAATGCGGTCAGCCACTCGTCGCCTTCCCTTATCCTAACGAGGTTATAAGCCCCTCTTAAGTCCAGTTTAGTAAATACTTTAGCATGTTGAAGCCTTTCAATTAATTCCGGAATGAGTGGCAACGGATAGCGGTTCTTGATGGTGATTTTGTTTAGTTCTCTAAAGTCGATAATAGGGCGTAGAGAGTTTTCCTTATTTCTAACTAAGAAAAACCCAGAAGCAGCAGAAGATACAGAAGGTCGAATAAAACCCTTCTTTAAATTATCATCCAGATAGGACTTAAGGTGAGCCAATTCAGGTTGTGACAATGGATAAAGATGTCCAAATGGTGGTATCATGCCAGGTTTTAGGTCTATGGGGCAGTCATAGGTGCGATGTGGTGGAAGAGTTTCCTCTTCTTTTTTACTAAAAACTCGGAAAACTTCAAATAGAAATCTGGAATTTGTGTGGTTTCTGAGAAATGGAGTAAGGAGCGATGTTGGTAACAGGTCTGCTTACAATAGGATGAATTCAAATCCAGCTTTAAAGTACTCGAGGTGATATCAGGTTCATGTAACTGAAGCCAGCGTATTCCGAGGACTATAGGAAAAAGAGGTGATGTAATAACATCAAAGGTGATGTATTCTTGATGTAAACCAATAGTAGTAACGAGAATAGGAATAGTGTGGTGAGTGATAGCACCAGATGAAATTTCAGAACCATCAACTACTTTAATAGAAACAGGAGACAATTTTTTGCTCAGTGGTATTTTATTTTTCAATACAAGGGAAGCATCAATATAATTTTCTTGTGCTCCAGTGTCAATTATTGCCTCTGTCTTCATATGCCTGTTGTCCCACTGCAAAGAGAGAGGTAAAATACAATGAGCTGGAAGATCATGCACAATCAATGAAGTCAAAGAAGAATGAGACTTACTGTTTTTGTTCTTGTGCAGAGAGGTGCACTCACGGATTGAGTGAGAAGCAGAACCACAGTACATACATAAGCCTCTAGACTTTCTCCTGAATCTTTCTTCTGAAGAAAGAGGGCCTCTGAAGACACCTATTTCCATGGGCTCAGGGTTACTCGAACTAGAAGGATGGGGTACATGAGTCGGCATAACAAGCCTTCTAGGAGTAGAATCTCCATAATGGCGTTCAGACTTTCTTTCTCTAAGGCGTCGATCGATCTGCATGGAAAGTCTGATAAGACCTTCCAAGGTATCTGGGAGCTCAGCGCGAGCCAGTTCGTCTTTCACTTGCTCAGACAGGCCAAGACGGAATTGATTTTTCAATGCAATGGTGTTCCATTGACTGTCGGTAGCATACTGTTTGAAGTCAGTTATATAACATTCCACTGGCCGGTTACCTTGTTTTAGCTTCCTGATCTTTGTCTCAGCTGTGAGCTGTACATTTGAATCGGAGTACAATTCGTCCATAACAGCGAGAAATGATTGCAGGGACGAGAGAATTGGACTGTTAGTTTCAAAGTGGGTATCATCCCAAATGCGGGGTTCCCCGCGTAAGTAAGTAATCATGGTTAGCACCTTCACTCTATCATTTGGATAAGTGATAGGTTTTAGATTAAAAGTCAAAAGGCAAGCATTTCTATACTGTCGGTATAAAGCTCTATCCCCATTAAAAGGTTCTGGAGAGGATTTATGAGGTTCAAGTGTAGAATCAGTAGAGTGCGATTTTGGAGCTGTAACATCCTTAATGGCTTTCTTTAAAGTGTCGTTTTCAGCCTTTAATTCTCTCATGCCTTGAGTGAGTTCATCCACTCTATGAGATAAATTATACACTATATTGGGCAAGTCTGCTGGATCCATACCTTGGCTTAGTAATTCTGTAAGGTTTGTAAGGTAATCACCTTAGGGATAGTAAAGAAGATCACAGCTGCAGACTAAATTATGCTTACAAATGTATCACCTAGTTGAACAGGCTATTTATTTGCGTAGACTGTTTGGATATAGGTGAAAAAGATTACTTTCATTTAAAAGGCAAAAAACAAATAGATATTCCCCCAAAAGTTATTTCAACTTAGGAGAGACAAAAAAGCAATAAGAGTTTCTCTTCAGCAGTGTAATAGGTAATCCCAGAGACAGCTGAACACAGGAGTGGGCAAGAGATCCATGCAAGAGAGTTCCAGGGACTGACAATATCAGTGATATAGAGACTCAGAGGTTGTGATGATAGTAACTCTTCCGTAGAGGTAAGTTAGTAGATGATGCAGTAAGGAGACTTGCAAAACTTCCCTCTTACCTCCGTATCCAGAGCAGGGAGATATTAGATGAAATGCGCAGCTGAATGCTGTGATCGCTACAGAGCAGAGCTGAACACTGACAAGAGGGAGGAACGGAGCTCTTGAGTGACAGCGGCACACGCTGTTAGTATGACAGAGGTTCAGAGCTGAAACGGCCAGTCCGGTAGTAGCGTATAAGCTAGAAAAGTTTATGAGACACTTGTGGCTTAGAGAACTGTGAGAGTAAAGTCTCTGGAAACAGAAAACTGTGTGGAAAAGGTAATATGGTGTAATCCGGAGGAGGGCTGTACATAAAACAGCAGATCGTGTATAAACAGTTCCTGAGTGAGAACGTTATAGCTTATAGTCTTGATTAACACTTGATCTTTAAGTAATCCTCTGAAGAGAAAAGCATGTAGAGAACAGCATGATAGAACAAGAGGAAATTGTAATCCAATATTAGGCTTAAGGAGAAACACAGTAGCGTAGGTTTGCAGGAATGCAGAAAGCTGCTACAAGTGCAATTACTAAGCACCTGTTTGCAGTCAGGTGATGACTTAAATGCAGGTAGGAAGAGAGCAGGTGATGTGGAGAGCTGGAAAAGGTGGCCTGGAATCCTTACAGGGGTCAGAGTTCCCCTTTTTCTGTAGGAGTCATTAGTTTGCCCCTGCAAAGCTTTGGAAAAATATCTTGAGGTGAGGCCCCCTTTCCAGGGTTCTTTCTTATTTCACTTGGATGGTGTAGTGTTATCACAATTTTAGTTTGTCTTGTTATTGAGGAGATTCATTGCAAGTTTAAGGTTGGATCTTATTAATCTTTGTTCACATTATTTTAGCAAAGGGGCTGCTACTGAGTTGCATGGTTTGAGTTTGAATGTGAGTATGATAAAGAGGATTTTGAGGTAGAAATCCAACTGTTATCATTTTTATGTTAGACCAAATAAGATTTTGCATTAGTGAAAATTGATTTGTTGCTATGTAAGTTGTGTTTTATTTCAGGTTCATTGCAGATATGTTTATTGGGTCATAATGGAAGCTTCAATCCAGAAGGATGGTCTTCAGCTGGGTTTTGATTGTAAGTTTGCTGAGTTGAGATGGTTTGGTATTTAGGGTCTCTAATGGAAGCAGAAATTATTGAAAGTTGGGTTATACTAGGAGGTTTTACCTGCCTGATATTCTGTTGCTTCATGCCAGTGGGTTTTGTAGTCCAGAGGTTGGGTGGCTCACTGATTCTGTGTGATGGTGCAAATACACACATGTAACAGAACATTGCTTGCATCTGGTAGCCATTACTACAGTATTCACAGTCAAAGAATAGGAAAAGCTACTCAATGGGTCCAACCTGATACGCTTTGTGTTGGATCTGGAGAGTAAAGCTCATTTGCAGAGGCAAATGAAGGCTCTTGATTTATGAAAAATACAAGAACTGGTATCACAGGCAGAATTATTGCATGGCCAAGTATAAGTGTTTCTGGAACACAGTATACAGCAGAGGTTAAGCGTTGGCAGGTCACAGCAGAGGCTGAGCATTGGCAGGCCACAGCAGAGGCTGAGTGTTGGTGGGTTACAGCGGAGGCTGTGTGTTGGCAGGTCATAGCAGAGGATGAGTGTTGGTGGGTCACAGCGGAGGCTGCGTGTTGGCAGGTCATAGCAGAGGCTGAGTGTTGGTGGGTCACAGCGGAGGCTGCGTGTTGGCAGGTCATAGCAGAGGCTGAGTGTTGGTGGGTCACAGCGGAGGCTGCGTGTTGGCAGGTCATAGCAGAGGCTGAGTGTTGGTGGGTCACAGCGGAGGCTGCATGTTGGCAGGTCATAGCAGAGGCTGAGTGTTGGTGGGTTACAGCAGAGACTGAGCATTGGTAGGTCACAGCAGAGGCTGAGCAATGGTAGGTAACACAGGAGCTGGTAACTGAATACAGACTTGGCACTAGTCCCAGGCACTACAAGGCTTGACAGTCTATAAGGTAGTAGTAGCCAGGTGTACTCAGAAACTGCAGAAGTAAATAGGTATGCTAAGGGATTTCAGAGGAACAGGTGTACTCATGAGATGTGGCAGACAAGGTATAAACTGGAGCTGCAGAGGACAAGGAAAGTTCAGGAGCAGCAGTAAAGAAAGTGCTCAGAAGCTGCAGCTTAAAGCAGGAAACAAGATCAGACTAGCAGGGTTGGTATTTTACTGGCAAATACAGTACAAGGGTATAGTATAAGGGTACAGTACAAGGGGCTTGACCAGAAAACAAGAAAGGTAAAAAATACAGCAGGTCAGTCCAAAATTAGGCGTCAAAGCAAGGGTTCACACACAAACAGAATCAGGAACTAGCCAAGGTCAACAACAGAAAGTAAACAGCAAATGGATTCTTGTTCCACAAACAGAGGCACGGGTTGAGTAAACTCAATGTGAGGGCAAAGACTGATTAGCCAGGCAGGTTTAAATAGTCTGTTGTTAATTGCACAGTACCAATAGCTGGCAGGAGGTGAAGCCAGAAACCCTGAGAGTGAAAGAAGAAAATCAATAGGAAAGTATACACAACTAAATCCCTATGGTGGCTCAGGGGAAAGTCACTGGGATACAACATGGGAGACCAGTGTTCAAGACTTGATAGGGGCATGACACATCCACAGAGGAACTTCTATCTGTAGTTGCCTGGCATGTCTACTGAAAATTACAAAAGGTAGTTAGTTGCCTTTACCTACAGTATATCAGTGTTATTAATGAGAATCTATAAAAGGTAAATTTTCTATATTAATTTTACAAGCATTTGCCAAACATGATTTCAAGAAAATATTAGGCAATGCCTTCAGATAACATACAGAGGACCAGATTACAAGTGGCGCACCATTCGTTTGCTCACAAGCGATATGGGGTTAAGTTGTGCTCATATTACATATTGAAAGTAAACACTTGAGGGCAATTTAAGTTAACGCTTGTCAGGTTAGCGCATCCTCAGACATGTGATTAATTCATTGGCAAAAGAAGTGTCACAAAACACATCAAAAATACATTACACAATACAGTTACACTTATAATAACATTATCTTTAAAAAGGATTTAAAAAATATTGCACAAAAAAGTTATAGGGGCTCAAAGATATGAGATCTCAGGTAGGCAAAGGGATTTAACATAGACATACATACATATACATGTCTAAAGATATACATATATATACAGTATATATATATATATATATATATATATTTATGTTTTTATATTTGTGTATATATATATATATAATATATATATATATATATATATACACACAAATATAAAAACATACATTTTATTTTATATATATATATATATATATATATATATATATATATATATATATATATATATATATATATATATACAGTATATATATAAAACAGAAGAGGGAAGGGCGCACAGCAAAAAAGACCTCCTGGTGTAGTACGTCAAGATATTTCTTGTATATTATGTGATACAGTGACAAAGGAACACTCACATGTTACAACCTAAACCTTATGAGGTATAGATAAGACACAGAATGACGAATATCCAATAGTACAAGGCAATCCAATCCCCTTATGCTTCCAGCCTCCTTCTCTTTCCTCAGACAGTGTATTCAACCTTTCACCAGAAAATTAACCACTTCAAAAAGGTGTCAGCACAGTCCTTTTAGGTGGAAGTACTATAGCAAATTTGCACAGGGGGTGGCCAAAAACGATTATGTGCACCAAATGAGCTTTATATATAAAAGCGTGCTTTAAAAAAATGAACAAATTCATACATGTACTGTTGCTTTAAAAAAACTTTATATAATTGTAGTTAAAACTTGAAACAGTGCTGCAGAGTTTCCAACCTTATGTTCTTATTTATGCGATTCTTGATTGGGCTAAGTCAATTGCCCCAATGAAAAACACCTTATGCTGCGCATATACAGGGAGTGCAGAATTATTAGGCAAATTAGTATTTTGACCACATCATCCTCTTTATGCATGTTGTCTTACTCCAAGCTGTATAGGCTCGAAAGCCTACTACCAATTAAGCATATTAGGTGATGTGCATCTCTGTAATGAGAAGGGGTGTGGTCTAATGACATCAACACCCTATATCAGGTGTGCATAATTATTAGGCAACTTCCTTTCCTTTGGCAAAATGGGTCAAAAGAAGGACTTGACAGGCTCAGAAAAGTCAAAAATAGTGAGATATCTTGCAGAGGGATGCAGCACTCTTAAAATTGCAAAGCTTCTGAAGCGTGATCATCGAACAATCAAAATAGTCAACAGGGTCGCAAGAAGCGTGTGGAAAAACCAAGGCGCAAAATAACTGCCCATGAACTGAGAAAAGTCAAGCGTGCAGCTGCCAAGATGCCACTTGCCACCAGTTTGGCCATATTTCAGAGCTGCAACATCACTGGAGTGCCCAAAAGCACAAGGTGTGCAATACTCAGAGACATGGCCAAGGTAAGAAAGGCTGAAAGACGACCACCACTGAACAAGACATACAAGCTGAAACGTCAAGACTGGGCCAAGAAATATCTCAAGACTGATTTTTCTAAGGTTTTATGGACTGATGAAATGAGAGTGAGTCTTGATGGGCCAGATGGATGGGCCCGTGGCTGGATTGGTAAAGGGCAGAGAGCTCCAGTCCAACTCAGACGCCAGCAAGGTGGAGGTGGAGTACTGGTTTGGGCTGGTATCATCAAAGATGAGCTTGTGGGGCATTTTCGGGTTGAGGATGGAGTCAAGCTCAAATCCCAGTCCTACTGCCAGTTTCTGGAAGACACCTTCTTCAAGCAGTGGTACAGGAAGAAGTCTGCATCCTTCAAGAAAAACATGATTTTCATGCAGGACAATGCTCCATCACACGCGTCCAAGTACTCCACAGCGTGGCTGGCAAGAAAGGGTATAAAAGAAGAAAATCTAATGACATGGCCTCCTTGTTCACCTGATCTGAACCCCATTGAGAACCTGTGGTCCATCATCAAATGTGAGATTTACAAGGAGGGAAAACAGTACACCTCTCTGAACAGTGTCTGGGAGGCTGTGGTTGCTGCTGCACGCAATGTTGATGGTGAACAGATCAAAACACTGACAGAATCCATGGATGGCAGGCTTTTGAGTGTCCTTGCAAAGAAAGGTGGCTATATTGGTCACTGATTTGTTTTTGT
Organism: Bombina bombina; assembly: GCF_027579735.1. Lineage (NCBI taxonomy): Eukaryota > Metazoa > Chordata > Amphibia > Anura > Bombinatoridae > Bombina > Bombina bombina. The sequence continues at coordinate 1,303,775,078 of NC_069499.1, forward strand.
TTTGTTTTTGAATGTCAGAAATGTATATTTGTGAATGTTGAGATGTTATATTGGTTTCACTGGTAAAAATAAATAATTGAAATGGGTATATATTTGTTTTTTGTTAAGTTGCCTAATAATTATGCACAGTAATAGTCACCTGCACACACAGATATCCCCCTAAAATAGCTATAACTAAAAACAAACTAAAAACTACTTCCAAAACTATTCAGCTTTGATATTAATGAGTTTTTTGGGTTCATTGAGAACATGGTTGTTGTTCAATAATAAAATTAATCCTCAAAAATACAACTTGCCTAATAATTCTGCACTCCCTGTATGTCAGATTAGAAACATTCAAAGTAGTCCTTATGCATATACTCGGTATATAATTAAAAAAACACAGGTATATTTCCAGCAAACCTGGAAAGATGTAAAATCGTGCCGTAGCACTCCGTTCTCAATTCCGGCCGGCTATATGTCTATATATAGACATATATAGAAGTGCATTGGAGCCCTTTGCAGTTAAGTAGATGAAAACATGTTAAAGCAAATTTATGCAATATTCACAATTAATAATGTAAATATTTCACATTCCAATGTTCTGCACATAGCAGAATATGTTCTAAGTATTTATAGATATTCCTATATATCTGTATATATCTATATCTATATACAGTTTAATCATTCATACAGTATATATATATATATATATATATATGTATGTATATATATATATATATATATTGAGAATATGAGTTTCGTTTAGTGCGCAAGTGGGGTGTTTTTCCACTTTTTTGCACCATTTACTTCTATGGGGGAATATTTTATAGAACACACAATATTCTCATTCTGCTTTTTGCTCGCAGGTTAGTGCAAAAGCGATAACTTTTTACTTTAAACTCATAATACGAGCGCAACCCGACATGAGCAAAAAGTTTACTTCTAGCTTAATTAGGAAAACATGGCCGAGGTGGCAACCTTAGTTAGGTTACATATTTGATTTTCTAGAACAGACATTTACAAGTCATAGAGTCTAGATCTAAGGATAATTTTGTGGGTTTGGCCAGTGCCATACTAATGGATGTGTGCCAATCAACTATATTAGGTAAAACAATAGTGGTTCTTAATATCGTTAAGAACATAAAACACAGAGAGTGTGATAATGGTGTGATAGCAATGCTTCAAGTAATGACACCTGTGTCTGCAGAATTATAGTGATATGAAAGTTTAACAAGAAAATTCTCTAATTCTAATGTGTTAGAGCATTTTATTATCTCACTATTTAATATTGCACTATATATTTTCACACTTTTTATTATCACACACTTTATTATCGCACTTAATATTATCACACTATGTATCATTGCACTATTGCTTGCTTATAACTGTGTTTTATCCCTGTAAAGGGGTTAAACACATCATTAAAATAAATTTAAGAGCAGAAATGCACTAATGAGAGACAACTGAAAACATCTTGTGACACAATGACAAGACAAATATGTATGTAGCAACCAATCAACAGCTAGCTCCCACTAATGAATTGTTGCTTCTGAGCATATGCTTTTCAACAAAGGATTCAATTAAAATAAAGTATATTTAATAACAGAAGTACCACACCACGAAAGTTTATTTTGGACTTTTATGTCCCTTTATCCTTTCACTGGGTTTACACATTGTACCAGTTTTCTGGATACCTGACAGATTCCAACCCGCATTAAAGGCACCAGAAGGTGCCTTCTCTAAATGCTTTTATGTCACTTGCACAAACAATATCAGACCATTATGGAGCCCTTTGTTTGCATTTATTTAGTTTATTCAGTTGCTTTAAATCATTATTATGGTTATAAGTATTGTTCTTTTGCTTTTTCAATACATTAATGTCATTACTTTGCTGCAGGAACACCTTGAGTGTTTCCCTTTTACTTCATGTGTAGTTAGTATGTCTAGTCAACATCTTTAGGCAAGGGTTGCCTATATAATGTAAATATCTGAACTTCATTGATTATTAATTAGCAAAATTAGCACAAGTCAGTAAATTGTAGCAATAGTTATTGCTTTTGAAAATGATTAATATATTGAGACCAATTGAGAAGGTTCTGGAGGACAAAGATCCAGGTAGGAAACATTTAACGTCAGCGATGCAAGTTAAGATTGCACAAGAACTATCTGGGCTCATTTTACACCCTGCTCTCTTGCAACCAATAATGCAATTGTAAATTACCTGGGTCTTATCAATCCAAGATATTTATTCAATCCTGTTCTGCAAGAGTTTCAAATCAGCATCAACAGCTTCATAAATAGAGCCCATTCTGTAGTCTCATTTTAATGCATCTAAAAGGACAAAACAGTTCCTATTTAAAGTGGAATATAATCAGGCACTGAATATCTTTTAACAATATGTAATTCCTTATTTTGCATAAAATCACAGCAACGAGCATAACCAATTGTTCTATAGACAATGTTTTTATCTAGACACACAAATACTAAATTAACAGGATTTCCATATCTTGAACTGTAGCAGTGAATACTAACCTACTAAATTATTTTGAAGTTTATAACATTTCATTAATCCACCTCTTTCCAAAATATTAAACTATCTATTTTTGGTTCAACACCCTGGAACTACTTCTTAAACTCCCACTGATTATGTGATATAACTAATTAATTAACTGCCAGTGGAGAAAGCTGCAGAAATGAACTTCGAATCATTACGTTGATTATTCTCCTCCGTCATTTTGAACCATCCCCAAACAAAGATGAAAAAACAGATTTGTGTAGATTTTCTTAACTTACAAAGACCATCGTTAAAGTAATGGAATTCTTTCCTTGCTTCCTAAATTATTTATAGCTCTACTAAATGTATTCTAAGGTCAAATAATTTTGTATATAACTTAACAATCCTACCTATCTACAGTGATATGAGTTACTTCTTTATTCCGAAATAAAAATTAAATTGTAAAGGGGCATTTAACTCAATTTAATTAAAATAAAGAGATTCTTGGCTTGATATGGGGAAATATTTGTATTTCCAATACTATTTGTTAATACACTGACATATGTGCTATTTTTTAAATGTAGCACTAAGTGCATTCTCTGTCAATGCCATGGATTTTTTAATAGACTGAGAAAATGCATTTCATTTCTTCCTATTTTCCTTCAATACATCATTTGGTTCTGCTTTTTTGCCTGCATGAAATTCATTTTCTAATGGAAATATTTGTTTTGTAAATCAAATATGTATTATGCACAAAATGCAAAGCACAAATTAAATTATGTTAATGAAATGAAAGAGATATGAAATGCATATTTCATGGACAAAACACAACCTCGGCAAGCAAGCATTCCTCGATAAAATCTTTAAACACAATCTCTTTTTCTGACAGACATATTGTTAAAGTAGATAGTACCTTATTTAAATTGCTTGCTTTAATATTAGTGTTCACTATATATAAGATTGTAAATAACATTTGGGCTGAAAAAACCAATAATGAAATACTGTCTTTAATAGTTTACTATTGATGTCAGCACAAAATTTGTAGTGGTTGAATATTGGAAATTGGGAAGCACTCATATATACTGAAAAGCTGTAAATGATTGCATATTTAAATTGAGCTGACTATGGAAAAGATGTTATAGATATTAGATATACGCTTAGAATAATGCTGACCTCACATAATTTGACAAAACACTGTTTTAAATTATATATTGGTTATACTTAATGAATAATAGATTTTTAGGTGTTGTTTGTCTGGTAATAATGCTGATGAGAGTGTATGTAAAAAAGATTCTTCAATTAATTCTTATACATTACAAAATCCTCAGATAAAAACATACTGGAATAGATCATATTTCTGTAACTTCATATGTCTATATTTTCCATTTTGTAATTTCAGATGCTTGCTTTTTCTGTTTGTTTGTTTTTTCATACACACATGCACCATATAAATGTTCACGGTTAAAGCATGATGTGTTATTAGATCAAAAAAGTATTTTTGACATTCCCGGTAATTAACCCCAGTTAATGACCACAGCACTTTTCCATTTTCTGTCCGTTTGGGACCAAGGCTATTTTTACATTTCTGCGGTGTTTGTGTTTAGCTGTAATTATCCTGTTACTCATTTACTGTACCCACGCATATTATATACCGTTTTTCTCGCCATTAAATGGGATTTCTAAAGATACCATTATTTTCATCATATCTTATAATTTACCATAAAAATTTTATAAAATATGAGGAAAAAATGGAAAAAAACGCAGTTTTTCTAACTTTGACCCCCAAAATCTGTTACACATCTACAACCACCAAAAAACCCCCATGCTAAATAGTTTCTAAATTTTGTCCTGAGTTTAGAAATACCCAATGTTTACATGTTCTTTGCTTTTTTTGCAAGTTATAGGGCAATAAATACAAGTAGCACTTTGCTATTTCCAAACCACTTTTTTTCAAAATTAGCGCTAGTTACATTGGAACCCTGATATCTGTCTGGAATCCCTGAATATCCCTTGACATGTATATATATTTTTTTAGAAGACATCCCAAAGTATTGATCTAGGCCCATTTTGGTATATTTCATGCCACCATTTCACTACAAAATGCGATCAAATAAAAAAAAATGTTCACTTTTTCACAAATGTTTTCACAAACTTTAGGTTTCTCATTGAAATTATTTACAAACAACTTGTGCAATTATGGCATACATGGTTGTAAATGTTTCTCTGGGATCCCCTTTGTTCAAAAATAGCAGACATATATGGCTTTGGCATCGCTTTTTGGTATTTAGAAGGCCGCTAAATGCCGCTGCGCACCACACGTGTATTATGCCCAGCAGTGAAGGGGTTAATTAGGGAGCATGTAGGGAGCTTGTAGTTTTAATTTTAGCTTTAGTGTAGTGTAGTAGACAACCCAAAGTATTGATCTAGGCCCATTTTGGTATATTTCATGCTACCATTTCACCGCCAAATGCGAACAAATAAAAATAAAACGTAAAATTTTCCCAATTTTAGGTTTCTCACTAAAATTATTTACAAACAGCTTGTGCAATTATGGCATAAATGGTTGTAAAAGCTTCTCTGGGATCCCCTTTGTTCAGAAATAGCAGACATATATGGCTTTGGCTTTGCTTTTTGGTAATTAGAAGGCAGCTAAATGCTGCTGCGCACCATATGTGTATAATGCCCAGCAGTGAAGGGGTTAATTAGGGAGCTTTTAGGGAGCTTGCAGGGTTAATTTTAGCTTTAGTGTAGGTATCAACCTCCCACATGACACATCACACCCCCAGATCCCTCCCAAACAGCTCTCTTCCCTCCCCCACCCCACAATTGTCCCCGCCATCTTAAGTACTGGCAGTAAGTCTGCCAGTACTAAAATAAGAGGTTTTTTTTGGGTTTTTTTTTTTTTTAAATAATAATTCTGTTCTGTAGTATCCTCCCTTAGCCCCCAACCTCCCTGATCCCCCCCAAACTGCTCTCTAACCCCCCTCTCTCTGCCTTATTGCGCCATATTGGGTACTGGCAGCTGTCTGCCAGTGCCCAGTTTGAAATCAAATATGTTTTTTTTTTTTGTTTTTTTTTTAAAACATACTATTTTCTGTAGTGTAGCTGCCCTCCCTCAACCCCCAACCCCCCAACCCCTGCCAGATCGCTCAACATTTTTTAAATGCCCACCCTCACTCCCACCGAGTAAAACCTTGTGCTCCCACCGAGTACCATTATTGTTCCATAGTGTAGGGTTCCCACCCGCGCGCGCGCGCCCCCGCTCCCGTGCACGCGCGCGCACCCGCTCCAGTTCACGCGCGCGCACCCGCGCGCGCGCACCCGCACTCGATCCCGCCCCCCTTCCCACCGATGGCCGCCCACCCGCCTCCCTGGGTAAGCTCCCACCCACCAACGAACATGGCCATCAATGGCCGATGCAGAGAGGGCCACAGGGTGGCTCTCTCTGCATCAGACGGCTAAAAAATGTTATAGCAGGATGCCTCAATATCGAGGCATCACTGCTATAACATGAAAGCAGTTGGAAGTGATCAGGATCGCTTCCACTGCTTTCAAAGACCAACGACGTATGGGGTACGTCCTTGGTCGTTAACTGCATTTTTTTGCAGGACGTACCCCATACGTCGTTGGTCGTTAAGGGGTTAAATAGGTGTAATATGACATTTTTATGCAAAGTTGTTCATAGCTGTTTTGTTTCTAAATTGAGTAAAACAATGATTAATTTCCTAGATATATGAGAGTACATGGTTTTCCCACCCTTTGTGTTAAATAATCTACTAAATTATCTATAGCAAAGTTTATTACCTCCTCTCGCCTCCATTTTTATCTACTGGCTGCACATATTAACAATTCCCTTACATCTATTTAACCATGAACCACAACAATTGAAATATATATATAGTTCACCATATCAGTGGCTTGTACCCTCCTATTAAACTGTTTACATCTACATCTACATTTTATGGCATTTCAAAAAGAGTCAAGCGTTATTTGACGTTTCAGGTAAACTTGCCCTCCTCTTCCTTAGAAATACATATGTTGTATTACTGAGGAATGGGAAGAAAAGTTTCCCCCAAAACAACTGTTTCCCTTCTTTAAAAAAAAAAAAAAATACCTGAGAGTGTATGCTTCTCTTTTTGAGTGTGCTGTCCACCTTTGTCTTTTGTATAAGTCTAGAAAAAAATACAAAATGTACATTAAAGGGTTTAGTAAAACTGAGGCTGTGGGTATTTTACATAAAATGGAAAATTCAAGAACAAGGGGTCATGAGCTCAAGCTAAAGGGTAGTAGATTCAGAAGTAATTTGAGGAAGCACTTCTTTACAGAAAGAGTGATTGATTTATGGAATAAACTTCCTCAAGAGGTAGTAGCAACAAACACTGTGGGGGACTTTAAAAATGCATGGGACAAGCATAGGGCTATCCTACGAACTAGATAAGTTTATACTGTTAGGTAAGGTCGGGCAGACTTGCTGGGCCTATGGCTCTTATCTGCCGTCAATATCTATGTTTCTATGTTTCTATGTGCCATCCTTGCTTTCTGCTGAGTGTGTTTGGTTGGAAGCTATCATGTATTTCAGTAGATTAGGGGCCCAGGTGATAGGTAATTAAAGGCCTTGATGAGGAACTTGGGCATATCACCTATGCTTTCCTAGCTCCTCAGTTTTAGGATTTTGTTTGTGAGTGTGAGTGTGTATGTGAGTGTATATATATATATATATATATATATATATATATATATATATATAAATATATATATAAAATATATATACACACACATGCACACACAAAAACACAAACAAAATCCTAAAAATATATAAATTCACAAAACCTATGCACACATATTTAAAAAGCAAACACACAATGCACACAAATATAAAATTTACCTCAACAATTAACCTCAACATTTAAGCTTAAAATTACATATGCATTAACAACATCAAATATTATATAGCTGTTGTAATCTAATGTTTTAGAAAAGCTTTTTGAATGGGTTTTACATTTTGCTGCCATTGCAATCTGTAAGAACATCCAGGTATTGCATTTTTTAATTAAGAAAAATATATATAATTGTTTATTTTTGTACATAACAATACAGCCAAAAGAAAAAACATCCCTGTGAGCACAAAACAGCAGCTAGAAAATGCACTGCAATAATTTTAAAGGGACTGTGAAATAAAAATGTAATTTAAATAGATTGGATAGAGCACAATATATATATATATATATATATATATATTTTAATTTTCAAAAGCTTTATTGAAAAACAAAATATACTCATACATCATAAAGAATAACAATAAAGCAAACAATAAGGACTATACATTGTGGCTGCGTTATACATTTCACTTATCCCTTTATAACTAAAAGTACTCAATTGTTCGCAGAGTAAGACCAGAATGTGAGAATGCAGGTAGTCCACATGGAACTATCTCAGTCAGTCTGGCTACTTCTTTAGATGTCCAGAGAGAAAACAAAATAATCCAGCATTTCAATATAGTGGGACAAAGATTTATAAGTGTTAAACACTGGTCTGTAATCTGATAATACACCAAACAAAATTCTATCTAACTCTGCGTCTACACAGTTGTGGGGACAGAAAATATGACCCCAGAATTAAGAGAAACCGCTTGAGAAGGAAAGAGTAAAGATAAATAGGAAAGAGAAGTAAGGGGGGGGGAGTTGAAGACAGAGAGGGGGTATGATGGAGAGAGGTGGGGGAAAGAGAGGGCTTTAAGTCAGGATTGTAAGTCGTTACCTCAGCTGGACTATAAAAGGTGGGAGGTGTGAGACACCTCAGGGGCTTTGTCGCAATAAGGTGTGAGTCATGGATTCCCAGTAAAAAATGACCTCCTGAAAGAAAGCCATATTTCCTGTTTTGAAATATGAATATTCTTCCTGGGAAAGGAGTTCTGAAGTGTTATTTATCCACTCTTGTAGTGTAGGTATGCGCAAGGTTTTCCACCTTCTCGCTATTAGAAATTTAGCACTGTTGAGACTCATCTGCAATAATTTCCATCTAATTTTACGTTTACCCACCTTGTGATTGAGGAGTGCAGTAGTGGAGTGTAGTATAAACGTTTCCCCAAAGATTTTCTTGTAGTGTGTTTCTAAATAGTTTCTATATTTCCCCAAAAAGAAGCAATGTGTCCACAGCTCCACCAAATATGGGTCATGGTACCAATTTCCCCACACCCCCTCCAGCATTGTGGTAGATTTGTTTGATCCTGCTCGGAGTGAGGTACCAACGGAATAGAATTTTATGATTCAGTTCTAGTACTCTGGGGGAGTGCGATGATTTGTGTGTGTTATGGAATATATTGTTCCATTGCTCCGCTGTTAATGTTATTCCCAATTGCCTATGTCAGTGAGGTGCAAAAGATGGTAGAGAGTGGATGGAGGAGGCATCCAACAGTTTTTTAGTCAGTGACAGGGGTCTACCTGGGGAAAAGTCCAGCAAACACAACCGTTCAAAGTTAGTAAGTTCTCTGAGTAAGTCTTGTTTGTATGGGGATGTACAAATTAGGTGTGTTAATTGAGCATGTTTAAGCCACGGTAAAAATGGCCATCTGCTATGTCTGTCAGGCAAGCACAGTCTTTTAATTTGCCATTTTCAGTTAACCGCATTAGTGTGATTGTGTGTCCTAGCCCCCCGGCTGGTAAGTCATTAGGTATAATCCCGCCAGTTAATTCTGCGTTTATGGGAATCAGTATCATTGGGGAAGGGAGGGACGAGATCCCTTTCCGCTTATTATGAATTAGATCCCATGTTCTGAATATATGGGAATATAATGGGGAACCTTTCGTTATGTTAGGTCTATTTGTGTGTTTAATCCAAAAAAGTGGGCCAATTTCTTGTGTATTTAGAAGGGAGGCATCTATTGTCGCCCATGTTTTTGAGTAAGGATAATCATGCCATTCTAAGATTCTCTGGAGGACAACCGTGTGGTAATACTGTAAAATTGAAGGAAGTTCCATGCCCCCGAGCCTAGAGGTAAATAGAGTAGTTTTCTGTTAATCTTGGGCTTAATGCCGCCCCATATGAAAGAGTTCATTAATGCTTGGATCTGATTTAGGTAGGAATTGGGGATGTTGTTGGGGGCCGTCTGAAGGATATAAAGGATCTGAGGGAGTGTGGTCATCTTAACCGCCTGTATACGTCCCCATCAAGACAAAGGTTTGTCTTTCCACGTGTCAAAGTCTTTTCGCAGTTTATGTAGTAAAGGCCGATAGTTATGTTTAAATATTTTATTACTAGATGAAGAAAGGTAGATTCCCAGGTACTTAATCTTGTCAAATTTTAGGTTATATGGGCAGGATGAGCTAAGTCGTGAGAAATCCCTGTGGGGCATATTGATGTTGAGGATCTCAGACTTCTGTACATTAATGGAAAAATTTGTGTGATTACCAAAAGTCTGGAATTCCACAAACAATGGTCGAATAGATGTTTCTGGGGATGTGAGAAGGACCAGGACGTCATCCACGTACATAGTAACCTTATAAGAGCAAGAGCCCAGAGCACAATATTTTTAACAACTTTCCACTTAACTTCAATTATTAATTTTGCTTAGTTATCTTGGTAATCTTTGTAAAATGTTTGTATTATCTTAGGTGAGCTCAGGAGAGTGCATATGTCTTTAGCCATTTGTCAGAAGTGTTTGCAACATAGACTCATGCACACTCCTAAGCTCCTATCAGGTTTACTCTAAACAAACAATATTAATAGAACAATTGATAATTAATAAAAGAAGTCAATTGGAACGTTTTTTTAACTCTGGATGCTCCATCTGAATCACTCAAGTATAATTTTAACTTTACTATCCCTTTAAGATAGAAAAATTAACAAATTAACAGCAGAACACAGAACCATAAACGTTTTTTGCAGAGTTAACCATAAGTTTATATAAAGCATGTGAGGCTATCTGTTGGAAGTTGGGTAGTAAGGAGCCTCCAGTATAGTTTCTACACAACAGGATAAGAAATATCTCAATACCCACTCTGTATCCTAAGGCTGGTAAATCTCTAACAATCATGATGAACATATGAGCCTTGCCTACATGGTAAAAGTAAGTTGAGAAAGAGGAACAAAGAGAAGGGAAATGGGGAAGGGGCTTAGGGGAAGAAGTGGGAACAGAAGAATTCTCCCCTGACCTACACCACTAACTTGCAAATAGAGGGTTCATTTCTATTGAGCCACAATTGGATTTTTATAGTTAGTAAAATTAAAAACTGCTGTCGTAATTTATTATGCTTATTATGCTTATCACCCCCTCTCATTTCTTGGTGGTTTTGGGATCCTCAGAGCAAACGCGATTCCCCAGACCTTCCCTTTTTGTGAGAATTTGTGTGTGAACCTGATCTGAAAAAGCTGGTCTCTGACCGACCTATCCCTCTCCGGCCGGTCGGGCCCCTGGATCTACCGGCCGCCGCACCCAGCATCCTCTGGCCGCTTCAGAGGCCCCTTACCCCAGAGCTATGCTCTTTTGGGGGCTGGTACCCCGTGGAGATGGTAAGATGTGGGCCAATTACCAGAGGTGAGCTCCATAGGGAACCAGGGTTTCCGAGCCCTACTCAGCAGATCGCCCTTCAGCTGGCCGGCCCCATGGAAGTACCGACCGGCCACAGCAGCTCTGATTCCCGGTCCCATTTACCTCAGGTCACTCCAGCGGCCCCTCATCCTAGAGCTCCACTCTTTTGGGGATTGATACCTCTCAGGGAGGATTAGAGGTGGGGTGATTTCCAGGGGTGAGCCCTCTTAGGAACCGGGGGTTTCCAACCTCCCCTCAATACCCATTTCCCAGAGGTCTTCCCGGTGTATGCTGGGTAGCCCATAATTCCAACCCCCAGTCATGAATCAAGGCACTTTTTGGACTGAAGTAACTGGGGTCTAAGGGCTTTCCAGTGACACCCTGGAAGTGCTGCCGCTCCCCCGAGATCACCCCGAATGCACCCTCCCTGTACCACTGGACACTGTGGGCCATTGGACATCATGGAGGCGCCAGCCTGTCTGGTGGGGCGGGAATGGTGGGAGATTTGGGGGACTGATAAGGCTCCTATTAAGATTAGTTTGTGTATAAATCTTGTGTGTTTTTCCCAATAAAGTGTACTTCTTGTTTCACCTGAATGATAGTCTGTCTAGTTATTTGGGTGGGAACTGCTATAATAACTTTTCTCCGCTACATAGTGGCAGGTTCCAGGTGTTGGAAAGATCCTTTGGTGGAGCTACCCAGTCGGGGTAGCCGGTTATCCGTCACATTTACGATGGCTTGTTTTCTATCATTACCGGCAACAGGAGCATTACGCAGCCCATAGAAAAAAATAGAAGCCGGAATGTGCAAATTTACAACAGATTTCTATTGAAAGCACAGTTAAAACACTGTTGGAAACTGTTGATAAGGTCTCAAACATTACGGCATGCTCAACTAGATGTAAAAAAGAGAAAATAAGCTTTTTGATGCCTCTTTTCCATTGAGATATTAAAGTTTTCATACAATACAAGTGTTTCACTTTATAAATTTATTGTTATTTGTAATATTTATTGCTGCCCCAGGTATAGTACTTGTTGGAATTAAATATCAATATGTATTTACATATAAAAATGTAATCAAGCACATATCATTCCAACTAGGCCTATGCCAAGGGCAGAACTAAATATTACATATATCAATAACTTAAAAAATGTAATAAAACAAAAAAAAAATTTTTCATTAAATAAAACATTTTTCATTTCATTTTTTTTTTTTTTTTTTTTTGAAAATATTTTTTTATTGAGGTAATAAACAGTTACAGCAAAATAGTAAATATGTCTATATAAAGTCAAACATAAAGAGTACATCTTAACAACTCCCTTGTAGGAAATAGGTTTGGTCAAGAGCCTAAGGGGCGATATTCCAATGATTATTGTCATGGAAAGTGTCATCACTTCTATGTATATGAGTACATAAGGGTTATAGCCTAATATGTTGAGAAGATCGACATGAGAAATATGACATCTAGAGATGAATAGAGGAGTATGTGTACAAGTATGTAGTTATAAATGTGTACTGTAAAGGGTAGGAGTGACATGATGAATCTACATATGAGGGAGAAGAATAACTAAGACGTATGAGTATGAAACCTCTTTTGTAACCTTTAAGTAAAAAGGCATGGTGGATGGTCCCTATATTACTATGGCAGAGTAGCAAGGTATGTATTCTAATGAGTTAGAGTAATATAGGGGTTGGTATATTGGTTTTTATCAGGGGAAGGGATACTCAGCGGGCCAAAACCGCTCTAAAGGGGGGAGAATATGTGGGGGGCGGAGGTTAAAAAGCTGCGAGTCTGGGATGGGTGCAGGGGTTCTAAGTGTACCAATTTATTAAGCTTTAGAGGTAATTCCTTAGAGAGGTTACTTATCAAAAAAAAAAGTAAAAAATAAAATATATTAATGTACACTGTGGGTGACCTAGTGTAGATGTTTAGTCAGATGTGGGGCCAATGATATGTGTGGAAGTAGGAGAGTGTAGGGACTATGTAGAGGGGTTATTAGTCGGATGGTAATCTCCCTAGAATTTTATTTCAACTAGCATTAGACCGTAATAGTGGGGGTCTTAGGTATGCAGATGGGTCAAATTGTCTGTGAGTATGCAGATACTAGGAGCTAAGAGGGATATGGAGTTGGTAGTGTTGTATAGAAAATGATGTACAATAGCAGTTATGAGATGTATAGCGAGGTAAAAGCATAGTTTCCAAGTGATAGGTTGACAGAGAACAACTCTTAACAATAACAGCAAATATACAGTCATCTACTTAGTAATTGAAAGGGATATTAATTTGCTCTGAGTGGATATAGTAATAAATGTGACCATATTCGCATATGAAAGCAAGTTGGATGCCAGAAAAGATTATAGAAAGCTCTGAATCTATATATTTAGTAGCAACATGCTGCTACAGTATAACAACCAAATATATAGCATGGAGGGGGACCTCAAGTATATCTTCCTATTAGAGGTTTTGAGGATGCTACTTTAAGCATATACAGTGGATGCGAGGAGGCTCATAATATAGTGTCCACTATTTATATGCTAGTTATGATCATGAATAAGTATGCTGAGGTTTACAGACAATAGGGTTAACATTTACAGGGGTACATTAGGTATTCAGAATGTAGTGTAAGTAAATGAGCATAACCCATAGTAGATGGACTTAAGTTTCAAAAGTATCTTGAGCCTGAAGCAAGCTGAGAGTGAGGAAACACAAAAGGGACAAATACAGCAAGCAGAGATAACAGTGAGGTTAACATGCTTCTTACATTAATGATCTTATGCTTATATTTTATGAGTATCGCTAAGAAGGGTCACTGGGAAATTAAACACCATAACAGGCATAAGTAAAATAGTAGATGGGCAATTTGCTAAGTATCAAGAGCAGAGAGATGCACATCACTTATATAGAGTAAAATTAACATCCTGTCACATGGTCATATAGGGTTAAATATATGTAAATGAGCATATTACAGAAATAGTTTATCCCATGCTCTCACCAGCAAAGACAGGGAGGCAGGTAAAGCATTCCGAAATGTACATAACAAGTAAATTTGAACATATTGGACATAAGTAACCTTTCACACAGTATGTTGAATAGGAGCAATCACACACACTAAAGTAGACTTCCTCTCTGGGATTATTGGCCTGTATGCGAGCTATTTGTACTGTGGGAAAGAACAGCAAGTAGAATAAATGCCTTCCACTTAATATAAGCAAAAACTACTGTATAACAATATCTCTTCAAAAATTCAACTAAGAAGGGGGTAGTATCAATAATAAGGAGGGTGTTCAAGAAAGAGTCAATAAGTAATAAATTAAAAGAAAAGCTTTGGGAAAAGTGGTCTATGGCACACTGGACTTCAAAATTTGGATAGATATTCAGCAATCACTCTCAAGGTCCAGAATGTAAAGTTATAAACTAAGAAATGAAACTTAACCATATATGAAAGTATAATAAAGACCAACTAGTCCCAACAGGGGAATTTCCCAATCTTTGTCAAACATGAGCTATTAGAAGATATCAGCTGCAAGGTGAAGGAAAAATTGCCTCTGTATCTACCCAGGTTGCTGCCGACATCAGATTAAGAGCCTGTCTTGCCCTGTGGTAGATTGTCCAGAAAATGTTCTTTAACCAATGCCCCTTCTAAAGATTTGTTCTAGTCCGGTCTGGGCATAGGGAGAGGATCTGTGCCGTACCGGTTGCTCTGATGAGAGGGCTGCTAGGCAGACATGGGAGATTAAAAAAGTATGCATCACGGCTATGAGAAGGGTAAATGATATAACTTGATCTCCATGCAAGTGGATTTGATCGTCTGGAGTGAGGGTTGGGTTGCGTCTGGGACTCTCTGTGCATAGGCTTCCGTTGCTCCGACTTCTGTGATATGGAAGATCTCAGGGGAGACTGGTTCCGTTCAGCTCTTGATGAAGCGGTCACACTTGTCTGGGCTTCAGCTTCAATAAAAGGACTTCCGGGGGCACCTGAGCAGGTGAAGGCTGTTGGTGGGGAGCTGTATTCAGAGATCGAGCTAAGCTGCTGTATCTGCGAGGCCCCAGGGTAAGTTGCATTCCGTTGCTCTGACTTCGTGGGGATTGGGGAGAATTGTAAGGTGCTGTCCTGTTGAAATGTTTCTGGCTGCCTTGTTATCAACTGACCTAAATCCTCCTTGCTTACCGCAAACCAGGTCTCCGGTTTATGGGGGAGATCTGTATAGCACTGTGAAACCTGGTCCTAAAATGGAGCCATAAACTACTTTTAGCTGTCAGCAGATTTGGTAGCTTACGGCTCCATTTTTACCAACTCAATGGAAACAAGGCCATCATTGGTAAAAGTCAGCAACCTGCCCTTTGTACTGATTTTATACTGCTTTTGTGTCCATTCCCAATAAAACTAGTTCAATCTAAATTGCTATATTCTTCAAAAGATGTTTTCAGAAATTTGGTCTAGGCCAATATAAACTGGATATTACTTGATTTCCACATTCTTGAAATTAATATGCTTTCTGCATTTTAAACAAATTATGGGCTAGATTACAAGTTGCAAGCTATTTCACTTGTGCATTAACTTAGTTAAAAAGCTTTTGCGTCTGTCGGGTTGCACTTGTTTCAAGTTGAAAATGAAAAAGTTTTCACAATTGCGCTAACCCAACACACGCAAAATGTTTTCGTACACTATATAGGAGAAACAGGACAACAACTCAGGAAAAGAATGAATCTTTACTGGTTCACAATCACCAACAAAATAACGGGTACACAAGAAGGGAAACATTTCAACAGACCATATCTCAGTGTTAAGGATTTGAAAATAGCAGTACTGAAAGGGAACTTCAGATCTCAAAGGGAAAGAAGGATGTGGGAATCCAAATTCATTAGCCTATTTGACTCTTTCAATACAGGATGGAACCTGACCAATCATTCTATGAAACCTTATACGTCCTAAGAACATGGTAAATCTATTTTCTTGATATTAAAAAACTATCCCATAACTATTTAATCATACATATGACTGGTATTTTACCCCCTACCCAGTAAAGACAGACAACCTATTCACACATAAGTCACAGCATCATCCTGCACTCTGTTTGTTTACCATATGCATATCTAGGTAATCATGTCCAGGAAATACAAACAACTTCACACATCCCTGTGAAACCTTTTTCCAAAGTCCATGTGACTACATTACACAAATGATCATACTTTACATATCTCATCGTAAATGCATATGCTTTACCCTGTATACTGTATATAAATATGGCTTAGCTTCACAAATGCATCAGAATGCCTGAGGAAGGGACCTCAGTGTCCTGAAAGCTTGCAATTGTATCCACTATTAGCTATTAAAGGAATCATCTGTATATCGCTTTTGTTATTTTCTTCTGAAAATAATTTTTACTTTTCTTTAGATACACTAGCTAACATGATACTGCCCTTTTTCTGCATCAACATGGAGGATACCACAATGTACCACACTCAAATGAAGTTAAACTAATGTAAATGTTCCTTTGCTACAGTTGAAAAAGTTCACCTGTGGCGTTACATACTTACCTCTAGAGCGCTGGAGAACTGTGCTAATCCTGACCCTTCTTTACAGAGCCCCACAGCAAGCTTATAGGAGTCTTAGCGAGGCGAATCCCAGGGCCTGTGCTAAAGGGCCTTCACCATTAGTGCTAAGCCTCCTGTTAGTGCTCCACAGGGCTCTGTGAATAAGGGTCGGGATTAGCTCTCCGGCAAGCTAGAGGTAAGTATTTATAACCCCTAAGGTAATTTAAAAATGAATACTGACAAATTTTGTCAGTATTTATTAATTTTCTTTAAATTACGTGGTGCATTCTTTCGTATATTCATTTTGTGAAAACGAATATTCGTGTTTTGTTAATGACTTTGCATTCGTAACAAAACAAATGCACATGTAAAGTGAATATATATTGCTAAAATGATAAATATTACACACAACACAGAATATGATAGATTCTTTGAGCAAGATAAGGTTAACAAAGCTTAGATTGCAAGTGTAGAGCAAACGGGTTATATTATACTTGTCCCTTACATCTATTTAACCATAGTGTATTACAAGTCGTTGATTAAAATGTTTTACCAAAGATTTATTATTGCACCTATTACATAAACAGCGACGCTATACTTTCTATGGATAGCACAATACGGTAATAGCATATTACAAGTCATTAGATACATTTTGTGCATGCTTGGAAACCGATCTTATTTAAAGAGACATTAAACACCTCTTACTGTTGTGTAAAAATTGTGTTTGTCCCACGCTGCCCTGAGAGGCCAAAAAGCAAAATCTGTAACCAGAGTTTTCAAAATGCTGCAAAATACCTAAACCAGCAACTGGATTAGCAGCATTTGCAGGTTACAGAGTTTGGGGGCCAAGCACAATTTTTTCACAAAAGTTAAAAGTTTTTTTTAAAATGAAATGAAACCAACATTTTTTCTTTCATGATTCAGATAGAGAATATAATTTAAAAAAAGTTTAGTTCTGTTATCAAAATGTCTTAATATTCATGTTTTTCTTTGTTGAAGAGATATCTAGATAGGTAGCGTGTACATGTCTGGAGCACTACACAACAGGAAATAGTTCAGCCATAGAGGCCTATTTAACAAAGGTCTGTCAGACCTGATCCGACAGTGCGGATCAGGTACAACAGACATCGCTGAATGCGGAGAGCAATGCGCTCTCCGTATTCAGCATTGCACCAGCAGCTCACAAGAGCTGCTGGTGCAACACCGCCCCCTGCAGACTCGTGGCTAATCGGCCGCCAACAGGGGGTTGTCAATCAACCCGATCGTAATTGTGGCGATCTCTGTCCGCCTCCTCAGAGCAGGTGGACAGGTTATGGAGCAGCGGTCTTTAGACCGCTGCTCCATAACTTGTGTTTCTGGCAAGTCTGAAGTCTCACCAGAAACACGGGCCCATTCGGAGCTTGATAAATGGGCCTCCTATAGTGCTGAAGACACGTGCATACTCCTGAACTTACCTTCCTCCTAAACAAGAAAACAAAGATCATTTGATAATAGAAGTAAATCGGAAAGTTGCTTAAAATTGTATGTTCACTATTCATGGTAAAAAGCGTGATCTGCCAATATCAAGAGACGGTGCAAAATGTCTCAGAGTACTAACACTAATTAATTTATAATGAGTGTTAAGCTCATTGAATATTTTGCAAATAAAATATAGATCCGGACTTCCGGTGGGCGGGCAATGTGAATGGACGCAGGGAAGGGAGCTCCTGATCCAGAGTTCCCTGATCTAGGCCAAGATCACTAAATTAGCCTGGAAGAAAGCCGATATCCTTGGCAGGGGAGAGGTACCTGTCTGGAATCAAATTGGCAAGGAATCCGACATCTTATTCCCTCACCGTAGAAGCCACAGAAAGGAGAAGCGGAAATCGGTGGCCGCCGCAAGGGAAGGTCAATCCGTAACGGACCTACATCAGCTCCAGAGCAGATTGAGCACAAAGAGGAGTTCAGCTGACTGTTGGCTAACTGGCAGTGGAGGAGAGGGTGCGCAGAGCTGCACAGAGGAGCCGAAGGGTGAGAGAGATCTTAGGCGGGAAACCGCCATTTTAGCTCTGTGAGGGGAAACGGCAGGGAAAGATTAAAGCACACACACGGTACTCCCGACAGCCCTGACAAATATTCTGAGAGTGTGAGAGAAGGGCTTGGAGGACATTCAGGGAAGAAGTCAGGGGAAGTTTGGGCTCAGGCTCGTATATACAAATAGCCCATACAAAATACAGAGAGAGTGGAATAGAGCAGGTTGGGGACAAAGCAGCTGCGGTCCCAGACAGTTTCAAGCCGAACTGTAATAAAGCATTCCCCATCTTAAGTCAGAACAGTGCTTGTCTAAATAACAGCAGAATACCCCAGCCTACCAATTGCCTTCACTTACTGTATAGTAGCCCAGAAAGCACACTGCTCCCCAACAAACGATAGGAGCCAGAGGAGATGTAAAAAAAAAAGGGACACAAAGTACAGCATCGCTTATTGCCATTTAGGGGATCCTGACACAACATGCAACAGATTAAACTGACAAAAACAGACTTTTAATAAACAACAACACAGAGGGCAACCCCCCCCCCCCCCCCTACCTAAAATGAGACCCCAGTGAATTGTAAAGAACAATGGTCCAAAG